>NC_061117.1:86342631-86457064 GCF_002878395.1 Capsicum annuum | reverse complement strand
CACGTTGATGTTGAATATTTGAGATATTTTGAATGATTTGACCTTTTGGTCTTAACGGAGTTGTTTTGAACTTGAGTGTGAAAGAAATCCATAATGTGGTTGATTTTGATAGATGGGAAGCATGATGGCTCCCGATGTATATTTATATATTACTAAAATTATTTTATTTTGGATTGTCTTTGAAATGATCTGAGCTTAGTCCGGGAGAAATCTTTAGCATCGTGTGGGAGGTATAAAGTGACCTTACTTCCCTAGAACGACGTGACCCCGTAGGAGTGAGCCTGAGGATGATTTATATAGTGATCACTAGTTTGTGTGGATTTGATATCGATAGTCCTACTCCAATGGAAAGGATAGGATGGCTCTCCCCAACATAGGTTGTACGTTGGACTCCATGTAGCTCACATGGTTTATGTCAGTTATAGGATCTCCTAGTGTGTGTGTGTTATTGTACTTAGTTCATCCTCTCATAATTATGATGATTTTCTTTGGGCTATGTGAGTCTTTCATACATCCTGCATATTTCTTATAAATATTTATGATGATGATGTTTATACAAATGAATACACCCCGATATACTCGATTCCTTTCCATGGTACTGACCCACATCTTCGGATGTGGGTTGTATTTTCTCAGAATGTAGGTTCATGTGTTCAGTTCCAGGTTCAATAGTTATTCTTCGAGCACGCTGTTCTACATCTTCTGTTGTGGTGAGTCCTCATGTTCTGAGGACATGATGTCTAATGTTGGTTTCACAGAATTATTTACATTTGATAACTGAGTATGAGTCAGTTGGGGCATATCTCAATGGACCGCTGGTTTTATTGATTTTCTTAGAGGCTTATCAGACTAGTATAGATGTTGGGTGTTGAATAATAAGTCGTATTTTGTTATCTTTCTAAAATTCTTTTATTCTTGGATAATGATTACTCTGTTGATATTTGAGGGTTATTTATGAAAACCCCATTGATTTGTGTTGAACTAAATGAAAATGGCTCAAAGGGTTAGCTTGGGGCTACTCGTAGCCTCAAGTATTGTGTGACGCTTCGGGACACATTTTTTGGAGTGTTACAAACTTGGTATTAAAGCATAAGATTTTAAGGTGTCCTAGGGAGTCCGACAAGCCGCGTTAAGTAGAGTCTTGATCATCAGTGTGTAGCGCGCCACATCTATGAGCAAGAGTCTACAAGACATTTTAGGAAAAATTATGATTCTTTCTTTCAGAAGTCTATCATGCTTAAAGTATTTCTCTCTGCTATTGATTTGTGCTCTCCTATTTTAGAAATATACCTCCACATCAGGCGAGAAGAAATAATGATGGTCAGCAACCTCAACCCACTGACCCATTGAACGAAAACGTGTCTTATGCTGAATTTTGGGTAGCTTTTCAGGTGCTGACCTAAGCTGTTACTACAAATTTTCAGGCCAACCCAACCCCGGCTCTACAGCAGCAGGGAGGTGATTCAGCTACTTCTAGGTTTCGTGACTTCATTCGGATGAATCTACCAAAATTCTATGCTTCCAAGTTTGATGAGGATCCACGGTTGTTTTTAGAGGAGGTGCGGAAGATTACTCAGGTGATGCATATATCTGAGGAACATAGTGTGGAGTTGCTGCGTATAGGTTGAAAGACCTTGCTTATGACTGGGTTGTTTTTTGGTGGAAAGGTAGAGGTGAGGGAGCTGTCCCTACAACTTAGCAAGAGTTCTAGGATGCATTCCTGGATAAGTTTTTCCCTTTGGAGATAAGAGAGGTGAAGGTGGAAGATTTTATGAACCTGCGACAGGGCTCTATGACTGTTAGGGAGTACTATTTAAAGTTTAATCAGTTGGCCAAGTATGCTCCTGACTTAGTGGCTGATAATCGGGCTAGTATGAGTAAGTTTGTGACGGGAGTGTCTAGTTATGTGGTTAAGGAGTGTAGGTCTGCTATGCTGAATAGTGAGATGAATCTTTCTTCACTGATGACTCATGCCCAATAGATTGAGGTAGACAAGATTAAGGACAGAGATAGAATGAGAGGGAATAAGAGAGCTAGGTCTGAGCAGCACGGACAGGGTCAGACTAGATCGTAGGGAGGGATTCACCCTCAGTATTAGGATTGTTCGTCTATGCCAGTACCTTCATTTGCCAGTGCTTCCATGCCTAGAGGTAGGCAGGAGCAAGGTAACAGGTCATATACATCCAGGTCCCAGTACAGTACTGGTAGTAAGCCAAATCGTCCCCTGTGTCCTAAGTGTGGTAGGGCTCATTCAGATGAGTGTTGAGGTGAGAAGAGAGGCTATTTTCAGTGTGGTAACATGGTTCATAGAGTTAGAGATTGTCCACAGGATGGACAAGGGTGTCGTGACTATCTCCCTCAGACCCAGACTTAGACTGTTAGTGCTCCAGTTCCAGCGACTCGCCCAGCCCCAGCTCAGGGCACCTCTTTTAGCAATGTTGGCGGGCAGTGCTAGAATAGATTCTATGCTTTACCGTCCCACCAAAAATAAGAGGACTCTCCTGATGTTGTTACTGGTATTCTTCGTATATTTTAGTTTGATGTGTATGCTTTGTTGGATCCTGGATCCAGTTTCTCATATGTTACACCTTTGATTGCTGTGAATTATGAAATGAGTCCTGAGATTATTCCTGAGCCTATCCTAGTTTCTACCCTAGTGGGTGATTTGATTGTTGCCTAGAAAGTGTATAAAAAGTGTCCTGTTACCATCCTTCATAGAGTCTTGTTGGCTGATCTGATTAAGTAAGATATCATGGATTTTGATATGATTCTGGGTATGGACTGGGTGTATTCTTCTTATGCCTCTATTGGTTGTTGGATCTGAGTAGTCAAGTTTCAGTTTCTGGGTACATCCGTGTTTGAATGGTCTGGGAATTCTGTGTCACCCAAGAGTTATTTTATCTCTTACCTCAAAGCTAGAAAGCTTATTCCCAAGGGGTGTATTTACCATTTGGTTATAGTCTAAGACACTAAGTCTGAGACTCTAACTCTCCAGTCTATTAACGTCGTCAATGAGTTTTCTGGTGTCTTTCTTAATGATCTCCTAGGGATACCTTCTGATAGAGAGATAGAGTTTGGGATTGATCTTCCTCCCGACACTCAGCCCATTTCTATTCATCCTTACCGTATGGCCCTTACAGAACTTAAGGAGTTAAAAGAGCAACTCAAAGATCTACTAAATAAGGGTTTCATAAGGCCCAGTGTTTCTCCTTGGGGTGCTCCTGTATTGTTTGTGAGAAAGAAAGATGGATCTTTACGTATGTACATTGATTACCGCCAACTGAATAAAGTCACCGTAAAAAATAAGTACCCTCTTCTGAGAATAGATGATTTGTTTGACCAATTTCAAGTTGCAAGTTATTTCTCAAAGATAGACCTTCGTTCCTGCTATCATCAACTCAAAGTTAGGGAGTGTGACATCTTGAAAACCGTTTTTCGAACTCGTTATGGCCATTTTGAGTTTCTTGTTATGTCTTTCGGGTTAACCAATGCCCCAGCAGCTTTCATGCACCTCATGAATCGAGTATTCAGACCATATCTGGATGTGTTTGTCATAGTGTTCATCGATGATATACTAGTGTACTCCCGTAGTGAGGATGAACATTCTGATTATCTCCAAACTGTCTTGCAAACCCTTAGAGATCACAAGTTGTTTGCCAAGTTTAGTAAGTGTGAGTTTAGGCTAAGGCCAGTTGCTTTTCTGGGTCATATCATTTCTTCCGAGGGTATTAGAGTTGATTCCCAAAAGACCAAAGCTATTAGAAATTGGCCTAGACCTATTTCTTCGACTGATATCTAAAGTTTCTTGGGTTTAGCTTGCTATTACCGTCATTTTGTTAAGGGTTTCTCCTCTATAGCATCTCTTATGACTCGGTTGACCCAAAAGAAAGTAAAGTTCTTGTGGTCCGAATCTTGTGAGAAGAGTTTTCAGGAGTTGAAGACTCGACTCACTTTAGCCCCTATTTTGACTTTGCCCGATAGAGTTGATGGTTTTGTGGTGTACTGTGATACTTTGAGAGTTAGGTTGGGTTGCATATTGATGTAGAAGGGTAAGATGATAGCTTATGCTTATAGACAGTTAAAACCCCATGAGAAAAATTACCCCACCTATGACCTTGACTTGGCTGCTGTTGTGTTTGCTTTGAAAATTTGGAGACACTATTTGTATGGTGTCCATGTTGATGTTTTCACTGATCATAAAAGTCTGCAGTATGTGTTTACCTAGAGAGAATTGAATCTTAGGCAAAGAAGATGGTTAGAATTGTTAAAGGACTATGATATGAGTGTGCTGTACCATCCGAGCAAGGCCAATGTTGTGGCGGATACCCTAAGTAGAGTGTCCATGGGTAGTGTTTTGCATGTGGTAGAAGGTAAGAAAGAGTTGGTTCGTGATGTACACCGTTTGTCTAGATTGGGGGTTAGGTTGTTTGACTCTGCTGAAGGTAGTATAGGGGTTCAGAGTAGTTCCGAATCCTCCTTGGTTTCGAAAGTGAAGAAAAAGCAATACTTAAAAGCTAGTTTGGTCAGACTGAAGGATTCAGTCAAGGACCAAAAAGTAGAGGTTTTCTCCCAAGGGGGAGATGGCGTGTTGAGATTGCAGGGTAGATTGTGTGTCCTGAATGTTGATGATCTGAGACAGAGGATTATGGCTGAAGTGCATGGGGCACGATATTCTATTCATCCTAGTGCCACCAAGATGTATCGAGAATTGCGGGAAATTTATTGGTGGAGTGGCACGAAGAAAGATATAGCAGCGTTTATAGCTAAGTGTGCAATATGCCAACAGGTTAAGGTTGAACACCAAAGACCTGGTGGTATGATGCAAGAGTTTAGTATTCCCACTTGGAAGTGGGAAGAGATAAATATGGACTTCGTGATTGGTTTACCTCCTACCCGATGCCATCATGATTCCATTTGGGTTGTGGTTGATAGGTTGACTAAGTCTGCTCATTCCTTGCCTGTTCATACTTCATATACCACTGAGGATTACGCTAGATTGTATATCCGAGAGCTAGTCAGACTACATGGAGTTCCCGTGTCTATCATTTCGGATAGGGGTACTCAGTTCACTTCGCAATTTTGGAAAGCTTTTCAGAAGGCTCTTGGTACCCAAGTGCTTTTGAGTTCTGCTTTTCATCCACAGACCGATGGTCAGGATGAGCGGACCATCCAAACCTTAGAGGATATGTTAAGATCTTGTGCACTTGACTTTAAGGGAAGTTGGTATGATCACTTACCGTTCATAAAGTTTGCTTACAATAACAATTTCCACTTTAGTATTGGCATGGCTCCATTTGAAGCCTTATATGGGAGGAAGTGTAGATCACCAATAGGTTGGTTTGAGGTGGGTGAAGCGGCTGTGAGTGGTCCTGATTCGGTATTTTAGGCTATAGAAAAAGTTAAGTTGATTAGGGAAAAGTTAAAAAAGGTTAAAAACTGCGCAGAGCCATCAGAAGTCATATGCGGATGTTAGAAGGAGAGACCTTGAGTTTGAAGTTGGTGACCTAGTTTCACCCATGAGGGGGGTGAAGAGATTTTGAAAGAAGGGGAAGCTTAGTCCCCGATATGTTGGTCCTTACAAAATTCTTAGCTCTGTTGGTAAGATAGCTAATGAGGTGGAGTTGCCTTTCGAGTTGTCCTCTATTTATCCAATATTCTATGTCTCCATGCTTAGAAGGCATATTAGCGATGCTGTGGTAGTGTTTCCTCTGTGTACATTCAAGAAAATCTTTATTTTGATGAGATTCCTGTTGAGATTCTTGATTTCAGTGTTCAAAGACTAAGGAACAAAAAGTTCCCTTGGTCAAGGTGTTGTGGCGAAACCAATCAGTTGAGGGTGCAACTTGGGAAGCTGAGGCGGATATGCGATCCAAGTACCCAAACCTATTTTCCACGAACTCCGATCAAGCCGAAGGTACCGTTCTTTCCTAAATCATGCACTTTTGATAAAAGTTGCAGTAGTTCAGCTGTCATTTATTATGTGTTCAGCTGTAGTTTCTTGAATTTATGCATTCTATTTTGCATTCAAAGTGAGAAACGATGTGGTGATGAGTCTAACGAATGGTTTCAGCTGTATGCTCTACTCCCTATTTAATCTTGGCATGTCTAGCGTCATTCGAGGATGAATATGATACCCTGGGAAATTTTTCATTGAAATTTTGTGCGTAAACGTGTTGGGTTCTATCTTCTAGAATGAATTATAAATTTTCTGTGAGGAATGTCTTAGATTATGACCTACCATTGCGTAGAGTATCAAATAAGCTTTCCAACGATATGTGGATCATCCAAAACAGACACCCGAGCGACGAGTTATGAACATTCCGATCGAACAGTAAATAGTAGTGAACAGTAAAACGTGCAGGAAAAAGTACTGAGGCCTGGCGTATTTTTGCTCCAACTTTAAACGATCATAACTCCTTGTACATAATGATCTGGGTAATCTACTATATATCAACAGAAAGCTCTGCGAGTTTTCTTTCCAATGAAATTGGTTTCATGTAATTTTTCTATCGGAGCAAGAAGTTATGGGGCCTTTTAATTGCTGGAATCTGAGATATCACAGACCAATGCACCACATCGTTGGCATCAACGTGATGACCAATGCATCGCGTTGAATCAGCATTGGTTCACTGCAATTGCACTGAGCTGAGAAAAAATTATCTATCAATAAGATGGAAGATACGACACATCGATATCGCATCGACTCACTATTTTGGTCACTCAAAAATGGTCTAAACGAGGTCCAAAAAATGAAAAACTTGTCCGAGAACACATATTGATCTTTCTGATCATGAACTAACTCAAATATAAACATTTAATGGAAAAAAGGTTGCAAAATAAGATTGTCAACTTTTGAAGGAAAAAATAACACTAAGTCTTAATCCTTAGCTAGAATTTTCAAAGTCTGGGACCCCTCCTTAACAAGCTTAAAGGACTGAATTAATCTAAGAACTTTGCAGGATCTTACTGTAGCTCACCGCATTTAGGCCGAACGAGTATCACGATGAGGAGACCAACTCATTACGGTGGAGGCCAAATCGATATTTGTAAATTTCCAGAGGGTCACCGCGATTGCATCATATCGTGGTGAACCCCACGACAACAATTGTCATAATCCAATGAGTCCCCGTGCTTCCACTACAATTCCACCGCATCGCGGTGGGTTTCACGATGACCTACTAACCATGTTGCTGTAAGTCCTTAATCGACATCCCATTTATGAATTATAAATCCCAAGGGTAGTTTATTCTTTTGCCCACATCCCCAAATAGTATAAACAGAAGATTAATCATAATATTGAGAAAAATATGCTTATTTCTCATCAAATCCCTCTCAATTAAAAACCCTAGGCTTCAATATTCAACTTCAGGAATCCCCAAAATTCCACCATTCTTTTCTCAAAATATTTCAAAATTCAAGGTTCCTAATTCAAGAATTCCAAGAATGAATCTCCAAGAGCACAACTAGGATCACAAAACCAAGCTTCTTTGTCTAGTTCGTCAATTAAGGTATGTGGGGTTTTGAACAAGGATAAATCTTCCATATTTGTGCTCAAAACTAGTTTTAAATTACAAATTTACATGACTTTACATGAATTTTAGTTTAGGGTTCATACCGATTTACTTCTGTTTGAAGATTATTATGTTTTAAGTGTTTTGATGTTAAATCATATGTCTACTTTCGTAAATTGATGTGTAGATTATATTTTCAAGATTTTGAGTTGAATTATGTATATTTACATTATCAAGCATGATCATTATGATGTTTTGATATGAATTTGAAGCATGGGTTATCAAGCCCTTGTTGAATATTGTTATTTCAAGAATGATTATGCTTTTAAGCATTCCATGATATGGTTTTAGACAACTTTGAATATCCATTAGATTTTTTGATTTTTAGCTATGATATGAAATCTACTTTATATCTTAAATTCAGTTCTGAATGAACAAACGCACATTTAGCTTTCAGTATAAAACATTACGATTTTTAATGTGAATTTTCCTACAGAATGAGCATATAATTAAGTGAGTAGTATTTAGCACCGAGTGGGAAGTGTGGGTTTAGCGCATCCTACTATCCTTGAAGTATAAGACAATGTAGGTACAGATTCAGTAATCCTATTTCTATATGGATGACAATTACAAATATGATCACTTAGCTTAGGTTATATCCCTGGCAAGAGTATGACACCTCTCCTTAATGTAAGGTTTTTCCCCTTAGGGGAACAAGACGTTGGACTCTATGATAGCTAACATGGTTTATGTCGGTTAGAATAACCTACCTAATAGAAAATAATAGCAGAAAAGCTTTTAGAAACTTGGTGAAAAGGCTCACAATTTTACTCAAATATTATCTTGCATAGCACATTAGTTATTATATTTTAGCTTTCAGTTTTAAGATGATAAATGTGAGTCCTTTCAACACTTAACTTGAATGATTTAAACACAGTATACAAGTACAATTTTTAGACTTTAAAGGTGATGGCTCACCGATTTTACACAGTATGTTTAATTATTCATGATCTATCATATTTAGCTTTCAGTTATTCCAGCCATGTCAGTCATTGCATACAACATACATATTCTATGAATTTTATAACACTAAGTTATTGATTTACTATGCACTCAACCTCGTATACTCAGTACATCCTCAAAGTATAGATCCACATATATGTCTGTGCTACATTATCTCATAATGTAGGTTCATGTGCTCAGACTCAGCAGCGTGTGTGATTTTGGGCATCTCTATCCACATCCCTATAGTTGGTGAATCCTTTTGGTTTGAGGGCCCATTTATCAAGACTTCCAACTTTGGTAGAATTGAATTTATGGTTTAGAGTTTAGTCCGAGTCAGTTGGAGGTTTGTCTCGATGGCTCTCTAGTTTATTAGTGGTAGAGGCTTGCCAGACTACTAGCTATTTTCCAAACTTTCAATAATTGTTATTCAGACAGTGTCTTCAGTTTATTCAAGTTCAGTTTTGATATAATACAACATTATTACTTGATTAGTTTATCTTGAAATGAGTTACAGACCTAGCAGAGGCTTACAGGGATAGCTGGAAGCTACTAATAGTCTTGAGCACCATGTAACATATCGGCACCAAGTTTTGAGGCGTTACACGAAGCCTCATACTGCAGCAAACAACAATAGAGCCAATATAAATTATCCTGGTCTAAATTTATATGAATGGGTTTCTCGAGGAGACTATTATATAGTAGAAGGTGCTTGGGAGAATACCTATGTAAGAAGGGGGAGTAGAGAAGACCATATATAATCTCATACCTTGTTTAAGAGGAAACACAAGGAAACAAGTAAGGATCTTCTAGCCAATCTAGCTAATGAAATTTACATGAGAAACGAAAAAACTGAATTATCTTCAAATGTTGAAGTGTATCAAAATATAATAATCCATCAGTTGTTGAAGAAAAAGAAGAATGGTCAAGATGATTGGAGTTGGTCACCTTGCTAGAGACTATAACTAGCGAGTTTGGTCTCAATGAAGACTCACAAAGTGCAGGACCAGAACTCTAAGGAAGCAACTTCGTGAGCACAAGAGATTGGTAAGATTTTTAGTCAAGAGTGAAACCTGAACCAATAACTCCAGAAGTAAAAATAAGGGAAGCCAAGCCATCAATTTATGAACTCTAACTTTCATGCCATGCCTTCTATTTGTGGCTATGATCAGGTTAATGGCAGTAGGAACAAAAAGGTCTAAAGTTGGGCAGACATCCCATGCCTTATTGTTTCCACTGCTTTGCCTTTGACCAGAGCTATAAAAAGGAGACATGGGATGTAATTTTAACTTAAGAAATTGCCACCTTGGCTTGATCCCTTATTTTTAATTCAGGAGTAGTTGGTTTAGGTTTCAATTCTGACCGACAATCTTACCACCTTCCGTGCATACAAAGATTCTTCCTTTAGAGTTCTGGTCCTACATTTTATGGGTCTTCATTGAGGCCACACCCACTAGTTGCAACCCCCTAACAAGTGCACAACTCCAGTCCTCTAGAGCATTTTTCTTTGTTTTCTATGACTGATGGATTTTCATTTTGGGATACACTTCCACATTCGCAGCTCATTCAGTTTTTTCATTTTTCATGTCAATTTCATCAGCTAATTTCGCTACACATTCCTTCCTACCCTATGTTTCTTCTTTAATAAGGTCTAATTTGATATATGGACTTCTCCACCTCCACCATCCCACACAAGTATTCTTACAATAACCTTTTGTTGTATAATAGTCTCCTCAAGCAACCCACCAATATAAATTTGGACCAGACTAATAACTATATTCATTTCTATTTTTGTTTGCAGTAGTGCGACGCTTCGAAGGCCTTTCAAAAGTCCATTAAACCCTTAAAGTCAGTGCAATCACTATTTAAATGTTTACACATCCACCAAAAACCATGACCCTTCTCCAAACATGACACATAAATATTAGTAAAATCTTTATTAAACCGTAACAGGGTATCGACACAACCTACTTGGTCCCTCAGCCTTACTAATTCAAACGTAAAAATCTTAACTATAAAATGCCATAGTTTGTTTGATGGATTAATCCCTAATAGGTAAAGAACCAACATTCACAAAATCATTACACAGGATGTGTGTTTTCACGATAGGTTGATAACTAATACATACCTCCCTTAGATGAAGTGGTTCCATCAGCAGACAACTTATTCCTCCGAACCCATCTTTACTCTAGACTTTAATGCTGGTTGGGCAAGAGTTGACCCATTTTAACTTCCTTTTATCTACAAACTAGAAAAATACATTTGATGTCAAACCATAGAAGAATAAAAAAATATTACAAAAGGTTAACACAAAATTTAATGAATCAATAGATGGCCAATCTGATGCAACAGATTACCTATCTGTTCAATCGATGAGGAATCTGTTGTAACAGAGTGATAACATGCTACAATAGATGGGTCATCTATTTGAATAAATCATACCATCCTTGCTACTCATTTGATTTCTTCAAACAATTTTTCCGCCTGTTCTAACAGCTGATTTATCAGTTGCAATAGTTGAGGAAATTGTTGCAACACCACCACCAACAACATCAACAAAAAATAAATAACACCATATGTTCCAAAACCATTAACAACACAAACACCACATATTCCAACAAGACCACCACCCCCAATAATAGCAATACCAAAGTAACAAACAAAAGATATAAAAAACTATTCTGACAACAAGGGTTTTTAAGTTCTCCCAACAAATGACTTTTTTTGCATATTTCAATAAAAATGATGGTTCGTTCATTCAAGACTTAAAAGTCACCTTTCTTTCAATTTTCTCAAAAAATAGGAAACTGATAATGGAAAAATTATTAATAACAACATATGTAAATATCTAATTTAAATGATATACAAAAAAGAAGACAAGATGGAAAAAATAATTGGGAATCATACCTGCAATGTCATAAAAGCAAAGGGATTAGAACATCAATTTAGTTGAGAAAAGATATTGATTGGTTTAGATTTGAAAGGATCTTCATCCAAAAGAAGAGATAAAAGAGAGAAAAAAAAAGGAGAGAATGAGAATTGAGAATAAAGAAGATAGAAAGAGAAGAGAGATGAGTTAAGTTAATTTATGGCTAAAGGACAAACTATTCTAAATATGGGTTGTAAATATTCATTAATAAGTTTTGAGGGGCTCGAGGAGATGGTGACATTGAAAAGACCAGTTAAGACTACTCAATGAGGAGATTTTGAGTTATCTAAGTAATATTTTTTACCGCCTTAGCATTTTATCTTTTTTTATATCAGACAAGAAATACCTAAATTGCTTTAAAAAAAACATAAAACATCTAAGTCATACTTTGCAACTGATGACAATTTCCAAAGCTCCACATCTGTCAAAATAGAAGGCAGTGCCTGTTCGATATTTTACAACAGATGGGTACCATGTTGTAACATGTGGAACATTTGTTTTTACACAATTTCAATTGAGTTCATATGATTAACAAATACCTTAATTGATTAATCTAGGACTAGGGATGAGTTCTCATAGGGTCAACTACAACTTCAATTAATGATTTTGGCAATTGCATGATGAGACGGTATTGCGTTCCCCCCCGAATAGAGTCGTCGATCAATCACACTAGGTCGAATCAATTTTTATTACCTTATATGTTCAACTAATACCTTAATTGATTAATTTAGGACTAGGACAAGTTCTTATAAGGTTAACTACAATTTTAATTTAGGCTTTTGTCAATTGCATGATATGACGATATTGTGTTCCTCCGGACCAAAGTCATTGATCGATCACTTTGAGCTGAATTGACACTTATTACCTAATATGTTCAACTAACACGTTAATTGATTAATCTAGGATTAGGGATGTGTTCTCAGCGGGTCAACTACAATAGATGGCAGTGCCTATTTGAAAATTTACAATAGATGGATAATCTGTCGCAATAGATAACTTAATCAATTTGATAATTTACAATAGATGGGTAATTTGTTATAATAGATGACTTAATCTATGTGATAATTTACAATAGATAGGTAATCTATTGAAACAAATGACTTAATCTATTTGATAATTTATAACAGATGGGTAATATGTTGCAACAGGTTGAATATTTATTTTTATACAATTTCAATTGAGTTCATATGTTCAATTAATACTTAATTGATTAATCTAGGACTAGGGGTGAGTTCTCATAGGGTCTACTATAACATCAGTTGAGTCTTTTGGCAATTTTATGATGAGACGATATTGTGTTCCTCTCGACCAGAATTATCGATCGATCATTCTAGGTTGAATCCATTCTTATTACCTAATATGTTCAACTAATGATGTAATTGATTAATCTAGGACTAGGGATGAGTTCTTATTGTGTCAACTACAACTTTAATTGATTCTTTAACAATTGTATAATGAGACGGTATTGCATTCCTCCTGATTAGAGTCGTCAATCGATCACTCTAAGCTGAATTAATTCTTATTACCTAATATGTTCAACTAATACATTAATTAATTAATCAAGGACTAGGGTTGAGTTCTCATAGGGTCAACTACAATAGATGGTTGTGCCTATTTGATAATTTACAACAGATGGGTAGTTTGTTGTAATAGATGACTTAATATATTTGATAATTTACAATAGATGGGTAATCTGTCGCAACAGATGACTTAATCTATTTGATAATTTACAACAGATGGGTAATCTATTCCAACAAATGACTTAGTCTATTTGATTATTTACAATAGATGGGTAATATATTGAAACAGATTGAACATTTATTTATATATAATTTCAATTGAGTTCATATGTTCAACTAATACCTTAATTGATTAATCCAGGACTAGGGAGTAGTTTTAATAGGGTCAACTATAATCTCAATTAAGTTTTTTGGCAGTTTCAAGATAAGGCGATAGTGTGTTCCTCTCGACAAAGTCGTTGATCAATCATGCTTAGCTGAATCGATTCTCATTACCTAATATGTTCAACGAATACCTTAATTGATTAATCTAAGACTATGGATGAGTTCTCATAGGTTCAACTACAGCTTTAATTGAGTCTTTTGGCAAATGTATGATAAGGCGGTACTCCCTACAAGAGTCATCGATCGATCACTCAGAGCTGAATCGATTCTTTTTACCTTATATGTTCAACTAATACCATTAATTGATTAATCTAGGACTAGGGGCAAGTTCTCATGGGGTCAACTATAACTTTCGTTGAGTCTTTTGGCAATTGCATGATGAGACGGTATGGTGTTCCTCTCAACCATAGTCATCGATCGATCACTCTAAGCTAAATAAATTCATATTATTTTATATGTTCAACTAATACCTTAATTGATTACTCTAGGACTAGTGATGAATTCTCATAGGGTCAACTACAGTAGATTGCAGCGCCGATTTGATAATTTACAACAGATGGGTAATTTGTTAAAATAGATGACTTAATCTATTTGATAATTTGCAACAGATTGGTAATATATCACAACAGATGACGTAATCTGTTTGATAATTTATAATAGATGGGTAATCTGATGCAATAGGTTGAACATTTATTTTTATACAATTTCATTTGAGTTCATATGTTTAACTAATACCTAAATTAATTAATCTAGGACTAGGGGTAAGTTCATAGGGCCAACTACAACTTCAATTGAGTCTTTTGGTAATTGTATGATGAGAGGGTTACAAATTATGCATATCTATTATAATTTTAAAAAATAATTAAGTTCAATTCTGACCAAATTAGCATTTTCAGAACTTGTCATTCTTTTCCAAAACATAAATCAAACCATACAAATAATTTATTTGCGAGAAAAATAATTCATTATTTCAAATCTTGAGTTCTCTCTCTTTTCTCTCTTTCAACAATATAATACAGATAATAATGACTCAATTAATTTCTTAACCCTTCACAACAGATCAATTTTTTTCTTATTTTCAACCAAATAGGAGTTATGTTTTACTTCATTCTTGATTTTATCAGTCATTTTCTCTATCTTTGTAGGTAACAGAGTCCAAGAAGAGTTCTATATTTGCAACTTTTTCTAAAAAATAAGGGCTTTAAGTTAATGATGAAAAATAAAACTTTTAATTGTATTATCTTTGAGAATGGGTTTACAATTTTGAGTTTTGATGGTAAAATAGTTGGAAGAACTTGAGAAAACCCTAGTTTTTGTTACAGTGTTCCATTGACTATCGTGGTATTATTGGATAGTATTTGTCGTGGTGGTGGTGATTGTGGTCGTCATGCTGACACTGATGGTGTTTATGGTGGATATTAGTGGCATTGATTGGTGGTGTTTATGGTGAATGTTGGTGGTATCGGTATTCGTGGTATTTGTAGAATTGGTTACTAGTGTTTATGGTGTTGGCTGTTCATGTGTCAGTATTGGTGCCGTTCGTAATGTATTTTAAAAATTTACGAATACATTAATTGTAATGTAATTCTTGTTTTTCTATTGTTTTTAGGTAAAACATGTCTCCCAAATGAAAAGAAAGTGAAATTGGAGAAATATCTGACCATCGAACAAAAAAGGTTACAGTATAAAGGGATTCAGAGGAGCTTACTAAACAGTCTCAGTCAGGGAAAACTGAAGCCGATGATAGATATAAAAACAACATTGAGAGAGGTGGACAAGGGTTTGTAGATGGTGATGAAGAAAATAAAATTGAGAAAGAGAAGGAATTAGAGAGTGAGAAAGAGGATGATCATCAACTTGATGATAATGGATCACCAATGAGGCGTGAATTAATATCGATATCCCAGCATGATCCTGTCAAAACCATTAGTATTGATAGGTTTTAAGTTGTGATGCTGATAGATGACCCTTCAAGTAAACTAACTAGTGAACTTGTACTTAAGTGTCAGTTGAGGAAACCTTTTAATTTATTTTAGGAATATTATGAAGAACAAAAATATAGACGGACTTTTTAAGAGGATTTGCTTTGGATGATTTTTTGAGCTGCCTGAGGACCCCTTTGGCCGTTTCCAAATATAAATGGCATATGATCTTATCAAGTATAGGATCAATTACTTGGGGGATGATAATGATTCAGAGGAGGGGGGCAAAAAGATGGATAAAATCTGGATCAACTACGGTGGTATACCGGTTTGTTTTGGCTTGCAAGAGTTTGCCATAGTAGTGGGCTTGAGATACGATCGTCCATAAGAACCACATATCCCCAAGGGAAAACCCCACAAGAGATCCAAGGAAAGTACGATAGCCAAACCACCAAAAACAAATAGATGAAAGGCATTATCCCAGCGACCACCCAACAAAACCAACAAACGCAAGGAAAAAACTAGATGGTCTTTGAACATTGCTCGACGTGGCTACAAAGCATCAGATTTGTTGATAGATCTCAGGGATTAAACCATACTAAAGTAGTATATGGAGCAATTCTGCTTAGTTTGATTTGCCCATTAGGTTATATTAGCAAGAGACGTCAACAAAGTCATAGAAGATGAATTGTTGGTGCGTGCTGAGGATTTTGATAAATCAACAATTATCCCAGGGGATATGACGACTTCTACCTGACAATCCAATATTTACTGACAAAGCTATCCCTAGGGACGACCATATTATACAACTTTCCTTGGGATTTCATGGTTAAATTAATCACTAATTTTACTCATTGATTAATTTATAATGAATACAGTAATTATGACTATTTTTTTCTTGCTTCCTGTTTACATTATTTAGGCTTGGGAATTTGAAGACATTTCTCCCCTTCGAAAGCAGGTAATGGATTATCTATATGAAGTTTCTCATCCAAGGATGTTTGGGTGGTTGGCTGCAAAGAACAACCCAATTACTAAGTAGGCTAATCTCTTTAACCCTTTGGATGATGTAGTACGTCTTCTTCAAGTAAAATAATTTTACTAAATGAAAGATAGCGAATAGATTTTATATCTAATGCACCATATGGGACATCTGTTGTAATAGATTACCCTTTCTATGCCAACTGGTGCAACAAATGGGTAATCTGTTGGGATATATTTTGATATCTTGCATCACATTACCTATCATTTTTTTGGTTCTCTGAACCTGAATTTTAACAGATTAACAATATACTGCAAATCATGCAATAAATGGATAATCTGATGTAATATATTTTTAATCTAATTTGACATGCAGATCATTTGTTGCATAACATGTAACCCAACAGATTACCCATCTTATGCAACTGGTGTAATAGATTTGCAATCTATTTTGATAGATGATTGATATTTTACATTAGATTATCCATCTGTTGCTCTAATTCTCTGAACCCAACTCAAATGAATTTTAACCATCTACTCCAAACTATGAGTAGATGGGTAATATGATGCAACATATTTTAATCTGTTGTGACATGCAGATCATCCATTGCAATAGTTGTCTGTGTTAACATCTAACCCAACTGTGAAAATTATTATATTATATGATTTAAAAGTAGCTATCTTTTTTATAGGTTATTCATCCATGGATCATGCCTAGTGAGCAGGAGATGGGGATGACTTCTTTTATTACTCTAGGTCATATTGATACTATAGAAAATCCAACAGTGAAGTTAGGCAAGGTCAGCCTAATGTTGAGGCTCTTTATGACTAACCTTTTGTTGAAGCAGATTCAGGTGCTTCTTCTGGTAGAGTTGTTGGTGTTGGTGGCAGGCATACTGATGCTACTACTACTCATGATGATGACCATCTTGATTATCAAGAAAAAATAAATATGTTTGAAAACACCCCTTTCACAGGTCCTTCTCACCCTTACAAAGGTCTCTCTCACCCCTCTTCATCCTCATGTTCTCATTGTAAATATGAAGAGTGCAAGGAGAGCTAGGATAAAATCTTTGAAGAAATAGAGGCTATCACTAAAAATATAGAGAAATTCAAATCCAAGAGGGGTGTCATACCATCCAAGAAGGTGAGGGATCCATACACTCCTAAAGTGGTAGTTAGGAGGAAGAAAAAAGCCATTAGCGGCGTACTCTCCAGTCAAAAATCAAAAGAAATTATAACTCCTCCCTCTTCAAAAGCTATTAAAGTTTAGGGGCCATTCAACAAAGTGGACATATACATGGAACTTGGTGCCAAAGAGAAGAGGGATCTATAACGGGCCAAGAATGTTAAGTGAGGCGCACCAAATTACCCCAGGCCTCCCTTTTCCTTGCAAGACTTCAAGATTATGACAGATGTGCATATGCGGTATGAGGACAAGGTAAGTTTACTTTTCCTAACCTTGTCTTCTAATCTACTCCATGAAGAAGAAGCTACACAATAGATGTGAAATATGTTCCAACAGCTGGGTATTTTGGTACAACTGGTAGTGCTTTTGTTGCAAGTAATTATCTATCTGTTGCATAAGTTGCATTGGACTGATTCAGAGAACCCTATACAATAGATGTACCATCCCCTGCATATTTACAATTACTAACCTATGTAAAAACTCAATTCTTATATCACAGTATGATGAAGAAATTCTATACCTCATGAGGAAAAGACAATTAGCGTACCCGAATGCTTATTACGTTGCCTAAGGATAATGAACCTTGACTTCTGCAAGAAGCTCAAGGATAAGTACGATCAACTCAATGATCTAGTTTTAGCCTCTGGCCAGGGATTTGATTCATTACTTTCTTTGTTCAACTGGGATTGAGAAATAATAATATATGTTAGAGGGGAGAGGCCAAATCCATAATGCTAGAGCTGAACTGAGGCAAAAAGAATTCTTGTAGTAATGAACGTGGAAGACATACATTATTGGACTGATGAGATACTACTCGAGGAGGGAAAGATCAATTTTTATGACTGCAATAAACCTGCCATCGATGAGGTCATTTTTTTTATCCACATGCACCATCGATGGACTTGATCCCCATATTGTTAAGGTAGAGTAGACTAATGTATCATTTTTTAGAGGAAGTATTGATGAAGAAATCATGGTATTTTGAAGGTAAAAACAAATTCATGAACCCTATAAAAAAATGATGCCAGTTTTGAGTTGAAATACCCCGGGAAATTTTTCGTTGAAATTTTATGCATAAACGTGTTGGGTTCTATTTTATAGAATGTATTATAAATTTTACATGCAAAATGTCTTATATTATGACCCACTATTGCGTAGAGTATCAAATAAGCTTTCCAACGATATGTGGATCATCCAAAATGGACACCCGAGCGACGAGTTATGAACATTCCAATCGAACCGTGAAAACTAGTGAACAGTAAAACATGCAGGAAAAAGTACTGAGGCCTGGTGTATTTTTGCTCCAACTTTGAAAGATCATAAATCCTTGTACATAAAGATCTGGGTGATCTACTATATATCAATGGAAATATCTGCGAGTCCTCTTTCCAATGAAATTGGTTTCATCCAATTTGTCTGTCGGAGCAAAAAGTTATGGTCAATCTACTTCAACCTATCAAAAGCTAATTTTTGGGTCAACTTCAAATGATCATAAATCCTCGTACACAATGATCTGGGTGAGATACTATATATCAACGGAAAGATATGAGAGTCCTCTTTCTAATGAAATTAGTTTAATCCAATTTCAATATCGTAGTAAAACGTTATGGTTTATATATTTCAGACTATCAAAACAGTCCACCAAAGGACAAATTCGAGAATTTTTTAATTTTTAGGTGCGTTTTGGTCATCCCCCCTCACCCAAAATCTGTCCAAACCATATATTAAAGCCCATTAGAAGCATTATATGTAATATTTCATCAAATTCCCTCAAAAAGAAAACCCTAAGATCCTACATCCAACTTGAAGAACCTCCAAAGTTCACCATTAATTCTGCATATTTATTCAAGATTCCAAGTTTCTAGTTCAAGAACTCCAAGAACCATCATTCAAAGGCACGATTAACATCTCAAAAATGAGAATCTATCTAAAGTTCATCATTCAAGGTATGTGGGGTTTTTCAACAAGAACTCTCTTTTGTTCTTGCGCCCAAAAGTAATTTTCTTTACAAAGGCATGATTTTTATTTGATTTTTTATGAATTTGAAGCATGAACCCATATCTTATGATGATTATTATGAAATCTTGATGTTTATGATTTTGAAAGATGAATTTACATGTGTGGAGATATAAAGCATGAATCTTGAACGATATTTATCATGATTTTAATATTTGGATCGTGAATCCCCATTGAAAATTGTGTTTTTTTGAGAAAGTGTGTGTTATACGCACGTTGATGTTGAATATTTGAGATATTTTGAATGATTTGACCTTTTGGTCTTAATGGAGTTGTTTTGAACTCGGGTGTAAAAGAAATCCACAACGTAGTTGATTTTGATAAATGGGAAGCATGATGGCTCCCGATGTATATTTATATATTACTGAAATTGTTTTACTGTGGATTATCTTTAAAATGATCTAAGCTAAGTCTGGGAGAAATCTTTAGCACCGAGTGGGATGTGTAAAGCGACCTTACTTCCCTAGAACTACATGCCCCCGTAGGAGTGAGCCTGAGGCTGATTTATATAGTGATCACTAGTTTGTGTGGATTTGATATCGATAGTCCTATTCCGATGGCAAGGATAGGACGGCTCTCTCCAACATGGGTTGTACGTTGGACTCTATGTAGCTCACATGGTTTATGTTGATTATAGGATCTCCCAGTGTGTGTGTGTTTCCTTGTGTCTATAGTGAATGGTGAAGTGATTTGAACGTGGAATTGTATAAGTTATTCTTTCAAAAGATTTAAATGATATTTATATTATGAGAATTGATATTCTTGATGAACTGAAAGTGATTGACAAATTATATGATGACTCACATGTGTTATTGTACTTATTTCATCCTCTCATGATTATGATGATTTTCTTCGGGCTATATGAGTCTTTCATACATCCTGCATATTTCTAATAAATATTTGTGATAATGATGTTTATACAACTGCATACACCCCCATATACTCGGTTCCTTTCTATGGTACTGACCCATATCTTCGAATGTGGGCTGCAAATTTCTGAGAATGTAGGTTCAGGTGCTCAGTTCTAGGTTCGACAGTGATTCTTCAGTACGCTGTTCTACATCCTCTGTTGTGGTGAGTCCTCATGTTTCGAGGATGTGATGTCTGACATTGGTTTCACGGAATTATTTACATTTGATAACTGAGTATGAGTCAGTTGGGGCATGTCTCAATGGCTCGCTGGTTTCATTGATTTTCTTAAAGGCTTGTCAGACTAGTATAGATGTTGGGAGTTGACTAATAAGTCGTATTTTGTTATCTTTCTGAAATTCATTTATTCTTGGATGATGATTACTCTATTGATATTTGAGGGTTATTTATGGAAACCCCGTTGATTTGTGTTGAACTGAATAAAAATAACTCAAAGGGTTAGCTTGGGGCTACACGTAGCCTCAAGCACTGTGTGATGCTTCGGGACCCATTTTCTGGGGCGTTACACACACACAAATGTATCTATATAAATATGTGTGTTTTCAAATGGGATGATGATTGTGCTATAGGTAGTTTATGATAATGAGTAGCTAACTTTAAGGGACCAGGTCCCTAGATGTGCAAGGTACAGTACAGCTGGCACGCATTGTCTGCACAGTTTTATCCTCTTGTGTAACAAATTTATAGGTGCTATTTTGTACTGATTAAGACAAATTGTCCAATGATCTTTCAGCCTTAGTCATCACTCAGCTATAAAAGAAAAAATATGCCTCTTCAACAAATAGCAAAAATTACAAAGTGTGAAGAGATGGAGCAAAGACCCCATTTCAACACTACCCAAGCTCTTAGCTGACTATGTGTGCTTAAATGGAATCTTGAGTGAGTACTGATCTATAAATGAACTACTCATGATATAAGAGTAGTGTTTTTGCTTATCGAGACAAGGGCTTAGGTAGAGTTGCTTTAGCTTGTTGTAGGTTAGAGTTAACCATTTTTTAAGGTAAACTTGTCAGAGGTGCCACAGTATTCTTGCAATAGAGGTATTGCAAGTAGGAGGATCCTAGAGTTAGGTTTAAATTTGTGTCTATAATCAAGAGTTTGGTTATAATGGACTTTTTTGGTGTTTGTGAGGGCAAGCCGTGGCTTTTCTGTTCCTAGATTTTCACATAAAAATCTTGTATTTTTACTTTCCTACACTGCCTTTGTTTTACAAGCACCTCATAGTTGCTTTATTGTTCTATCACTTATTATTGACGTTGAGGGACCTGGTACCTCACTATGTAGTGCGACCCTCCAGGGTTCCAACAATTGATATTAAAGCAGGTTCACTCTAAAAGGTTTATACCTAGAGTGTTCTGGTCATCAGGGATGTTATAACTGAATTATGGAATGAAAAAAAGCAAAAATGGAGAGATTTCTAAACTTGAGAACTTTAGAGTTTGACCCAGGTAAAGAAGACACTAATTTTACACTTTTGGCAACAATAATTATTAGATATATAAAAAGGGGTGGTCATTTTTGCAAAAGAAATGGTAGGATTGAAGGTTGACACAAAAATAGTAGTTCTGAAGCATTCATGAAAAACTACCAAATGTAAAAGAATGATCATGTCCCTAAAAAGTAAAAAAGCAAAATTGTAGCTGAGTATGAAGTAAAGAAAGCTCTGATAACATGGGGAGATTCTTCCAGTGAACCTGATAAAGATGAGAAGTCTGGAGATATTTCTATGTTTGAAGTGGAAGACAGTCCTGTTATCTGATTCCCTATTTTCATTCATGGCAAACTTAGAAGATGAAAAAGAAAAAGAGGTAACTCTTTTTTATATTAAGGATAATCTAAATAACTACTCTGCTAAAATGGTAAAGAGTCTTGCTAGTTTGTTGATAGACTTTGTATGTGAACTAACTACAAAGAATAATGCATTAGAAGTTATAATAGAGAATCAAGACTATGAGTTGATAGATTGAACTTTCCAAATTTTTGAAACTGAAAAGTTATTCATAAAGAAAAAATCTAAAAATTTGAGTTCTATGAGTAGTCTGAAGAAGGTAAATGAGGTAGATGAAATAGGGAAAAAAGAAGATTCATGGCTTTAAATTAATCTTGAAAAAGGGTTGAGGAATTCTCAATAACTTCTTATGTATATACTTTACATGAATGAAAAATTAGAGAGGGACCATGTCCGCTTGAAAGAATAGTTAAACAAATATCTTGAATGGACTACTTCCTCACACATCCTCTCCAATCTGATAAGTTAGGTGTTAGTAATGGAAAAAGACTATGTTATTAAGGAGAATTCTGACTTGCTGGGCAGAAAGGAAATACTATTAATGATGATAGAAACAAGGTTATCAATCCTATATGTACTCATTATAGAAAGGATGGTCACTCTAAGGAAAGTTTCTAGAGTTGGATAAGAGCTAGAATGAATGATTTCAGATATGATTGTTATAAGAGTGTACAACATAAAGGATTCAAGTCTATGAAAAAAGGTGAGGAAGAATGCTCTACCTAAATGGACAAAGAATGATTTGATCGCATCATTGTGTTCTTACTGGGAACTCAAAATCAAGTGTGTTCCAAAATCAAACAAGTGATCATGACTCTAAGTTTGAGAACGGGGACTGCTATCAAGAATACTCATTAAAATATAGTATTCAAAGCTTTAGTATGTATGAACTAAATGCAGTCTCTTTTTCAAGACACTTTAAGTGGAGGTGTGATATTTTGAAATAGACAGTTTTGAAGGTCCTGATCCCTAACAAATTATGGTGAAAGTTTGAAGACAAAAGGGGTGTGTAGAGGCTAAAGCATGAATTGATCAAGACAACCTGACTTATCATATGAATCAGTATCTCTTCTCAAATTGGGCTATGTCAAGAAGACAAGTATCCATAATAAAATAGGTGCATGATTCATCTAAATTAGTTTTATGCCTTTACAGGTATACACCCAATGGGATAGCTTTGAACGAAAACAGTTTGAGTTGACACAAATTGTAAATTCACTCAAAAAGAAAGGGACCTGGTCTCATCTCTCAGGTGAGTATCAAAATAATGTGCCTTGAACTTTTTATAAAATTACTATTTGAAAAGGCCACATGTCCAATCCTATATAAACAAAATCTGTTAATTTAGTTCAAATATGAGAGTCACAACCGTTGTCATCAGATGTGTTATTTAAAAAAGTGTCTCTTAAATGCCAAATGGTCATCTTTTTAATCATAAATTCAAATCATTTTATTTTCTATTAACTCAAATATTTATTCTCCTCAAATCAAAACTGGTCCTTCTTCTTTCTCTCATAAAATTTCAAAATGTCTGAAATTTATTCTTATTAAAACCCCACGAAAAATTCATATTTAGATCATTCTCAAGATACACAAAAAGTTCTACCTGTCAGTTCTTCTCATGAGACTCCTAAAACCCTAAGTGGAATTGTTTAGGTCGAAACTCTAAACCTCAGTGAATGTTCTATCCTAGTATATTACCTAAATTGAGGATTTGGATCTCCAACAGAACAAGAGATTCTTCAAATTAAAGGACCTCTTTCCTCAGAAAAACCAGAGTCCTTCAATTTTCTTTAAATCCAAGTTCCTTCTAAGAAATTGAAAGGTACTAAAATTTCAGATATTTTACAAGAACCTAGTTCTTCTACACTCTCTGAGTCAAACTCTATATTTGCTAATCTGGTTGACGAAGAGATTTCTTTAAAGAAGTCTAATTCTATTAGTAGCATAAACTTTGGGGCTGAGAATTTACTCTTGATTGCTCATGATCCCATAGAAAGGTCAGTTTGTGCAGAAGAGCAATTAGCAAGGGAAAAGAATAACTTGAAAAAGTTTGGGGAATTAATATCATCTCCAAATAAGGAAGATAAAAAAGATGATGATGAACAACCTCTAATTTGGAAAATAAAGAAATTGAAGGACAATAAAGGAAAATAGAAAATGATTAACTCTAACATATAGGTTACAAGATCCTATTCCACTAAAGGGTATAAGATGAAGTTGCTATAAGATGCAATGAATGAGAGTAAGTTTTCTATAACTAACAGAAGAAAACTCAAGAAATCTACTATAGTGGAAGAAGAAATACTTACAATTAAAAAGGTTGGAGAAGATAAGGATTCAGACACTGATGTTGTTATTGTATCTAAGATGAAAATACAAGATGTTTATGGTGATGAAAAGACCAGGTCTCTTAATCCAAAGTCTTGGAGTCATGGTGTAAGCAGAAAGAAGAACATAGCTGTAAAAAGAAAAAAAGCTTTTAAGGGACCTAGTCCCATAAAGAAAAATACTGTTAAAAAGAAAGATCCAATTAATGAGCCCAAGAGATTGAAAAGAGAGGAAGAAAAGAAAGAAATCTTAAGAGAAAGAAGGATTGCAAGCTTCAAAACACAAAAGGGGCTATTAGAAAGAATGTTTGATCCCAAAATCTATGAAAAACCTAGGATGGTAGAGTTGGTAGAATACATTAAGCGCCAATGATAGTTGCATCTTTTTAAGAAAGAAGCACCGGTGGTATTTGAAAATAAAGTGAGAGAATTTTATTATTGAATAGATTTCTCAGAAGACGGATTGAGTCTATCTATATAGGTCCAAGGAAAAGAAATTAGACTGGATGAAGAAACCTTGGGAAGAATTTTGGATGTACCTATTTTAGGTGTAAGGATAGTTGTGAAGCAATAGCCCACAATTGAGTTTATGATTGAGGCCTTAAGAGTAGGTGGGACTTCAATAGTAGCAGTAAAGAAGAAATTTCTAAGAAATGAGTTTCAACTAATTTTTGAATTTATTAACAAGGACTTACTACCAATATTAGAGAAAAAAACAAATGCCTCTAGTATTGATTTGTTTTTAATCAAATGGCTGAGTAAGTTTGAGTTGATGAGTCTGCCTATTATAATAATAGAGCATATGCACAAGGTGGTTCAAGAAAAGAGAGGAAGATATTTGATGCCATATGATTACCTGTTGAAGAAAGTATTTAATTATTTTGGGGTGATTGGGACTAAAGGAACAGCAAGAACAGTCAAACAAAAGATCAGTCTAACTACACTGATGAAAAATGGGTGCATTAAAGGGAAAGTGGGGACTGTAATTCAAGTACCTGAGCTACTGGATGCTCAAGAAAGGTTGAAAAAAAATAGAGGATTTAAGGATTATGTCTGATGCCAAAGTTACTGAGATAGTACATCAAAAGTTGTAGAATCAGAAGTTGTCTTTTGAGAGACCAGGTACCACTGAACAACTTGCAGCAGAAAATGCAAAGCGTAAAGGAAAAATTACAAAATTGACTAGCGATGTCCAAAGACTGAATGATAAAATTAAAACTATCAATAAATAATTGTTGGATGCTCATGCTATTACGGCTGATAGAAGTAACATGTTGCTAAAGTCACTCTCTCCCAAGACCCCTTCTACCTAAGTGCTAGTGCATCATTTTTTGGTCATTGGTTCTATTGTGGCCTTTGGAAAAAATAATTCTATAATTTCGCTTTGGTATATTGTATTGGTACTTATCCTGATTAATTATGAATGAATTTTTATTTGTGATCCTCATCTGTTTACTTTACTTTAAAGTTGTTCTTCATAATAGCATTGCCCTAGTGGCCATGACTTAATTATCTTGTACTTATCATTACTCTTGGTTTACTGTTAATCATTTTCAATGATACGAAAAGGGGGGATACTAAGTACATAGAGTAGGGGACCAGGTACTAGATGAATATGAATGTAATGCTAATAAGAGGAAGTATGTGATGTGCTAATAGGGGAAAGTGTACAAATGCAGGGGAAGTTTGAAAATAAACTAACAAGGGGAATAAATTAAAGGTTTTTTTTGTAAATGACAACAAGGGACCAGGTCCCTATGTTGCATAATGGAGGAAGCATGATAATAGGGGAAACATTCATCTTCAGGTTGTAATCACACTGATTAAATATGATGAATATGCATTGATACTCAAAACTGTATGGTTGATTTGTCATCATAAAAAGTTAGAAAATTGCTATATATAGATTCGATGATGAGAAGCTAACTGAAAGGGATATGGCCTGTCCCTGGATGTGCAAGGTACAATACAGTTGGCACGTATTGTTTGTATAGTTTTATCCTCTTGTGTAATAGACATGTAGTTGCTATTTTCTACTAATTAGGACAGCTGGTCCAATGATCTTTCAGCCCTAATCAGTACTCACTTTATCAAATGGGTTTTTCAAAAATTACGAAGAGTGAAGAGAGGCAGAAAAAACCCTATTTTAACACTGTTTAAGTTCTTAGTTGCTTATGTGTGCTTAAACGGGAAATTATTCTTGAGTGAGTACTGATCTGCAACTGAACTATTTATGATATAAGAGTAGTTTTTTTTATTTATTGAGAGGAGTGATTTGGTAGAGTTGCCTAAGCTTGTTGCTGGTTAGAGTTAACCAGTTTTTAAGGTAAACTTGGCAGAGGTGTCAAGGTGTGTATGCAATAGAGGTATTACAAGTAAGAGAAACCTATAGTTAGGTTCACAGTTGAGTTTGTAATCAAGAGTTTGGTTATAGTGGAATGTTTTGGTGTTTGTGAGGACAAGGCATGGTTTTTCCCTTTCTGGGTATCCACGTAAAAATCCTGTGTTTTTACTTTCCTACACTGCCTTTGTTTTTTCAATGCCTCATTGTTTCTTTGTTGTTCTATCGCTTGTGATTAAATTCAAGGGACCTTGTCCCTCATTATGTGGTGCAACCCTTATGGGTTCTAACAGATTGCATGCATGCAAGATATATAGACATACAAGAGTAGGCAAGGACTCTCAGATATGACCTATAGGAAGCGAGCTTAGTCCATGTTCTAGTAATAGTATGGTAGCCGATCCAATAATAGTGTCTATGTGAACTCGATCTATATATCATGTCAAAATCATCTAAATACCATCTTAATACATAATAATATTAGTACCCTTTCAACATCATCTCTATAACTAATGATCAATGCCTGATACAGTCAACAATTATTAGTAATGCCTGAAACAAAATCACAAACGTCTAATACACTTATACAAAGAGAGTTATGTAATTCATTACAATAATAAAACTATAACCTACCTCAATTCCTTGCTCAAAATTATTATATTGTCATAACCTTGATTTTATTTTGACTTTGACTCATTCTTGATCTATACACAATTACAAAATTCTTAATACAATATTTCATCTTTCCTAACCATTAGGAACTCACATTTATTAGTTTAGTCTAAGAAATTGCCCTAGTTCATCATCTTTGCATTTGTTATCCTTTAAACTCTTAATTCTTCATACTTTAGCATAACCAACAAGTATTTTACCATAGGTAGTATTTTATAACACCTTAGAATCAATAACAGCCAAAAAAAACCTAATTCACCTCCAATTTTCACCAGTTCATAGATTAGGGCTAAATTTCAATTTCTACCATAATCATGATTCTTGATATTTCTATAAATTCAAAGAAGTGATTCAAGTTTTGAAATTACAAAACCTTTTATCCAAAGATGAAAACCCAAAAAACTGAAGAAAATCGTCTCATGCTAAGGCCTTGGACATTTTTAGAAAGGTGTGAATGAAAAATGAGTTTTCTAAATTAAAAAACTAGAATTCTGCATTTTCACTGCTGGAATAGCACTTTTGTTGTTACAGCGGAGGACTTCTCACTAGAGCTATCCTCAGGCCAAATATAGTTGCCGCTGTGATGATACTTCTATCATTGCAATAGGGCAAACTAGAAACTGTGGACTTGATCCCAATTCTGGTTATTTCACAACACATTTCTCAAAATTTGACCTTATGAACTAACTCTTTCATGGTAATTACTATAATCGTAATTCTACTACCACATTTTATGCATCAAAAGGTGCTAGGCTTCCTTAACTCATCCTCTTACACAAAATCAAATTACAATCACCAATCAACTCTCTAATCACTTTGAGATTTTTCTAGACAACCATACGCTCAAAATGTGCCTGGTATTTAAATTTTTATGTAAGGAAGGACTAAGCAAAGGTTCTACTCTTTTTTATGCATAACGACAATTTGGGTCGTTACATAGTTTCTATCAAAGCAAATAATAGGTTAACACACCTACTTCGGCATAATTTTAAATTTCATAAGCTGTTATAAAATTTTATTTATTCTAATATAAATTTCATTTTAAATTTAAATGAATATATATATGTATGTGTGTGTGTATATATATATATACACACTATATTAAAAGTGTGAAGGGCTGTAGAAATATGTTTTGAACTATTTTCCCTCCATTAAAAGTCTCCATTTTAGATAAAATCATTTTTCTCCTTTCTCTTATTATTTTAATAATATTAAATATTGACTATATGAAAAAAATTCTCACAAAAATAGAATTCCTTTTTCACCATATAAAAACTAACCATTTTCAATTAAAAATGGACAACCCAAAAATCGTAAATCAAAATATCCAAAAACTAAAAAAAATTAAAAAAATCCATAGACAATTAATTAATAAGACTCACACTATATAAACCAAAAAGAATATCATACCAGAATAAAAAGGAGTGCATTGTATATAGTTCGAAGACTTCCTTAATAAAGTAAAGATAGATATTTATCCACTTATAAGATGCCTCATATTAATATTAAAGAGAGAAGAGGTAAGAATAATAACAACAAAAATTCAATCCAAACGAGTTGATTAAATTTACATGAATCACTTTCTTTTTATAGGAATAGCTATTATCTATACCATTCGACATCGACATCCATGTTATTATTCCTCTAGGCACCTATGTCAAATAATAGTCAAGATCATAGAGGATTGTAAGTGCCTTATAACATATAATTTGCAATTAAGTCACAATTTTTGTTTGATATTGAGGAGCACATAATGTTCAAGTGCATTGTAGTAGCAGGTGTTGATATTTGAATTTAAGCTAAGACCAATTTCCACTCTCAATGGTGACTACCCTAATGAATGAGCTTTCAGTGCCTTTTGAAAGTATATTTGGATATCAACATATGAGTATACATATATATATATATATATATATATATATATAAATATATATATATATATATATATGTATGATATTTCCTTTTTGAATCCTTACTCTCCAACATTGTCCAATGATCTAGGACTATATTTTTTTTAGGGGTTGTTTGGTACAATAAATAAGAAAAATAGTCTTGGGATAAATTTTAGAATGAGTTAAATATGTTATATAACTTAGTTTCAGAAATATAAATTTTGTATCAAGTATCTAGGGGTTTTGGGCAACAGGTGACAAAAAAGATTCTAAAATGAGGTGTAGGTGACACAAGTCTTAATAATTGAGTGGAGGTGACAATTACTTAATTATGGATTAAGAAAGTTTAAAAATTTTCAAAATAAACCACAAGTTTTTAAATTTATACTTTGATCCAAATGTTAGTTAATATAACAAGAAACGAAGGAGAAAAAAGCACATTTTTCTCTCTCCTCATCCGTTATTATTTTCTCTCTCTTCACGATATTTGTTGCTCATTGTTGCTGCTACTTTATTCATCATCTTCTAATTCATTATTATCATCTTATACTTTATTTTCATCTTCATATTCTTCTTGTTGACCATTATTATTGTTGTTGCAGCAACTGCTGCTCTTTGACCAATTTCTTAGGTTAAATTTTATTTCGTACATCACTTTTAGCTTTGGTATTTACTTTGAGAGGAGACTTTGGTAAGTCAAATTATGCTTTTTAGTTGAATTTGTCATCTGGATAACTGCTGGTGTATTGTTTTTGCAATAATAGCTAGCATGGGAACATGAATGCAACATAAGAGCAATCTCTTTAAACAGATCCATCATCTATGGCACCAGATAAATGTTCTGTTGCAACAATAGACACATGTTGGATTCATGATTATGGTTCTACGTTCCCGTAATATGAATCACATAGATGGGTATTCTGTTGCAACAGATTAATAATCTGTTGCACAAGGTTAGTTGTCTGTTTTAACAGATTAATAATTTGTCGTACCAAATTACTAATCTGTAGCAATATATAAATAATTTATTGCACCAGATTAGTTATCTGTTGCAATAGATAAGTAATCTGTTGCACCAGACAAGTAATCTATTGCAACAAATAATTATTTTGTTGCAACACATGAATAATCTGTTTCGAACAATAAAATAAAGCTTCTGTCACAAACCCAACAAATAACTCATATGTTGATCTCTTGCAATTGATACTGGATTCAAATTATTCCTTAATTGTAGACATGTTATTTGTTGAGAAAAAAAATAGACAACATGAAAATTAACTAAGAATTCAAACGTCAAATGCATCGAACATAAATTTTTTTATTAAACAAAAAAATAAAAATACATAGGTAAAAGAAAAGAAAATTCTTAATTAGTATTATCATCATTATCATCATTATTATTTATATGTCCAGCTGGCCAATATTCAACCGACAGCAGCAATTCCCTCCTTAGCCTATAGATCTCTCGTAACATCCTTACCCTGATGGCGGCCAACTCCCACTGCAGGTCCTGAACCTCCTTCTATAGTTCCAGCCTGGTATCTCATAAAATAGCTACATCTCACGCTGGATCGGCCATATTTAGAGAAAATGCATAAGTTGACAAAACACACACGTAAAAAGAAAAGTAAAAAAAAGAATTCAAACGTAATATAACGTATATTTACACAAAAATTGAAATATTTTTTTACTATAGTTCTACATTTAATTCTATATCATATATATCTCTCATTCTATATTTATTTCAAATTTGTTTAATTGAATGGTTAGTTATAATTAATGCGACATTCCTCTACTTTCAGGCGAAAGTGAAGATAAAAAACAAGAATCGATTATTTAAGTATTTAAAATTGAATGGAAAAATGACAGGAAGAGAGACATATAGAAAACTTACCAGAGACAAGAAAAAGCTACCAAGTCTTTGAAGAGAAAGTAGTTTAAGGTGTAACAAGAGCAAGGAATAAATAGAGCGTGGTAGAATGAACCATTAAGTAAGGAGAGACCTATTTATAAAGGATTGAACTTGAATGTGTTAGGCAAAAAGTCACAACTATTCACCTCCATTTATTAATGACATTTCTTGCATATTGTGAAAATTTATGAATTGATTAAATTAAGCAATATTGTGATAAGTCATGATTTTTCAGCTTATTATTAATAATAACTAGTTCTTTCCAGGAACCGTTTTTATATTAAGTTGTGACAATAGATGATATATCTGTTACATCAGATGACTCATCTGTGACAACAGATATTTGCAACAAATAGATAACGTATTGCATCATATAATATATCTGTTACAACATATAATCTATATATCTTTTTTTTTTTTAAATTATCATCATGACATCCAAATTTTCTAACTTTTTAATCAACTGTTCACCTCCATTTATTAACAATATTATTGATTACTGTAAAAAGTTTTGACTTAATTAAATTAAGCAATATTGCGATAAATCATGACTTTCTAGGAACTGTTTTTATACTGAGTTGTGAAAATAGATTATATATTTGTTGCATTAGATAACTCATCTGTGACAATAAATATTTCACCTATTACAACAAATAGATAACCTGTTGCATCAGATAATATATCTGTTGCAACAAATAATCTATATATTTTTTTAAAAAAAATTATCATCATGACATCCAAATTTTTTGACTTTTTAATTGTGTAAATTAATAAAATAGATTTAAAAGCGCAACTGTTAACCTCTATTTATTAATGACATTCTTGATTACTATAAAAAGTTATGACTAAATTAAATTAAGCAATATTACGATAAGTCATGACTTTTCAGCTTATTATTATTATTAATAATTAGTTTTTTCCAGGAACCATTTTTATACTGAGGTGTGACAACAGATTATATATCTGTTGCATCAGATAAATCATTTGTGACAACAGATATATCATCCATTGCAATAATAGATAACCTGTTGCATCAGATAATATATCTGTTACAATATATAATCTGTCTTATTTTAAAAAAAATTATCATCATATCATTAATTCAAATTTTCTGACCTTTTTATTATATAAATTAATAAAATAGATTTAAAAACAAGAATATTTTTATGGTTTAAATTGTGTTTTATCATTTATTTCCTTATTGATTTCTGTGAAAACAAATGACTTAATTAAATCAAGCTTGTGTGTTTTTTATTATTGTGAAAAGTCATGACTTTTAAGACACCTGATTTTCAATAGCCATTTCTTGAATAAATTAATAATCATTATTTTTATTGAGTTATGGCAACAGATTGTATATCTGTTACATTAGATAACCCATTTGTTGCAACAGATATACCATATGTTGCAACAGATAACCCATCTGTTGCAACCATTATTAGGAGCTTTTTTGATTTCTTCTAACAACTTATTAATCAGGCGCAACAAATGAAGAATTTGATGCATCAGCAACCTTGTTTGTTTTTGTTTGTTGAATGTGTTTAGACAAAAAGTCACAGTCACGATTATTCACCTTTTCCTTAACAACCATCATATAATCCAATGATGCGACTTCCTTTTAAATTAAATAATCTTTCTTTTACGCTTATAAATTGTGTATATCATTTAGTTCCTTATTATTTATTAACAAATCATTTTTAAGAGTATCATGACTTTTCACCACCCACCCTCTGTTGCCACGAGTGCTCAATCTTTACCTCCAACCATTGAAATATTGAGAATATGGAATAAATAGAATAATAATTAAATATTAAATAAGAATTAAAAATTCAAAGTCGACCAAACCAAACTAATACATCTGCTAAAAAAAAGAAAAAACATAACCGAATTATTACTACTACTATTATTATTATCATTACTATTATTATTATTATTATTATTACTATTATTATTGTCAACCGGATAATTTTCATCCACCCGCAACTGTAGGGCCGCCCTCTTCATCCTTGCTCCGAAGTCGGCCAAATCCCTCTGGAGGTCATCAAAATACCTTTGAAGTTCCCGCAAAGACTCCACATGAATCTTCTTGTACAAATCTGGATGAACCATTTTTATACTGTAAGTATAGTAGAATGAACAAGTGAGAGAGAGTGTAAGGAAAAGAGGCCGGAGGGACCTTTTTACCTTTTTATAAATAATTGAATTAGAAGGGGTGAATAATAGTCAAACAAGAAGCCACGACTATTCATATATCCCTTAATTAAAAAAAACTTGTGACGTTTTGAATATATAAATTAAAAAGAAATGTTCTAAATACAACATTTTATCTTTTTATTGTATTTCGGGAAGAAAAAAAATTTCTTTAAAATAAATCTAACAGATGGGTAATCTGTTGCAAAATTCAATCCATCTATCAGATAACTTATAACATATTGACCATCTGTTGTAATAGATGGATATATCAATTTGCTTTTCCAATAGATGTGGCATCTGTTGCAACTTACTAGTTATCTGTTTATTGAAATTAAGCCATAGATGGTCTTGGAAGAATAAGGTGAGTGCAGATGTATCCACTATCATATGTGTGTTAGTTAAGAAGTATTACTGATAAGGTCACCAGGACAACACACACAAAGTACAATGTTTTTGTGAATGCAGTTTTTAACCAATTAGGCACTGATCATTCAAACAAGATCCTACATTGTAAAGTTTGATGGGTTCAAATTGATAAGGTTGAGGGCCTTATAAAGATGGTGCAGATGCCCTGTTATGAATTACTAACATTTGTTGTATGTGTTTATGCGTGTCATGTTTTAAGAAGAGATCAATATTTGGTGTCATTGTAGAGAACCAATAGCGATTGGACTTAACTTTAAGAGTGCATTGGACTCAGAAAACACCTTCGAAGCCTCACACTGCATCAAACAAGAACGGAAAACCAATAGAAATTCCCCTGGCCAAATTTATTTGGAAAGGTTTATCGAGAAGATGATTATACGTAAGAAGAAGCCAAAGGAGAATGCCTACGAGGGAAAGGGGATTTGAGAAAGGACAATATTATCTGAGAGCTAATTGAAGAGGTGACATCGGGTAGAAAGTAAGACTTCTAGCGAATTTGGCCAATGAAATTATCTAAAAACAACATGAGAAATCTAAATCAAGTGCAAATATGAAAGTGTAACCGGCAATGTAAATTTTTCTGTTGTCTCTCTGAAAGACAAATAATGCATATGGACACTTTTCTAGGGAGCTATAACTAGGTAGTGTGGTCGGAATTATCACCTATATAGAAAATAGTAGAAGTTTAAGAAAGCAGCCTTACGGGCATCGAGGATTGAAATGATGTATAGTAAGTCTAGAAAACTTGTGCCAACAACAACTGCAGTTAAAGTAAGGAATCTGAGCGAAGACATCAATTTCTAAATTTTAAATTGCATCCCACGGCTTCTTGTTTATGTTTACAATTAGGTCCACTTCTGTTGACCTGATGGGAACCACAAACTTGATTGAAAAGAAAATTGAATATCATCACTTCCATAAAAATATGGTTATAATTGATTGTGTTTTATAGCCTTACCTTGCTTTCAAAATTTCTTAGAGAAGGACAGAGGCTTGCTCTAGTTTGAGAATTTTGATAATTTTCAAGCTTGCATCCAGCTTGCTGATTCTGTATTCAAGCTTGTCGTTGCCATCTTCAAAGTTGGTCAAGAGTTCCTGATATCTTGTAATCTCGATCAGGAACACTACCTTCAAAGTTGTGGCATTTAAGAAAGCCTTTAGATTACTTTATTCAAAAGCCTTAAAGGATACATGAAAGGTTGTTGTATTTGTTTTAGGTCAAAATGTGTTGATGCACACTCAAGATATGGTCCCAATAGTTGAACAATATATTTTTATCGAGCGTTGCTGAATGCAGCTTGCTCAACCAATTTGATAAATTAATAAGTGAGGAGTAGTAGCGTGTACATAACTCCTCGCTTATTAATTTATCAAATTGGTTGACCAAGATGCATAGAGAAATGCTCGATAAAAGTGTGATGTTCAATTGTTGGGACCACATCTTGAGTGTGCATCAACACATTTTAACCTAAAACAAACATAACGACCCTCCATGTATCCTTTAGGACTTCTGAAGAGAGTGTTCTGAAGGCCTTCTAAAATGCCACAACTTTGAAGGTGGTGTTCCTGATCGAGCTCACAAGATACCAGGAATTATTGACCAACTTGAAAAATGGCAACAACCATCTTGAATACAAAATCAGCAAGCTGGATGCAAGCTTAAAAATTATCGAAATTCACAAACTAGAGCAAGCCTATGATCTTCTCTAAGAAATGTTGAAAGCATACTAAGGCTATAAAAAACAATCAATTATAATCATATTTATATGGAAGTGATGATACTCAATTTTCTTTTCAATCAAGTTTTTGGTTCCCATTATGTCAACAGCACTGGACCTAATTGTAACAACAAACAAGAAGGCGAGAGATGCAATTTAAAATTCAAAAATTGCCGCCTTCGCTTAGATTCCTTACTTTAATTGTAGTTGCTGTTGGCACAAGTTTTTTAGACTTACTGTACATCATTTCAACCTTCGATGCCTGTAAGGCTACTTTCTTGGACTTCTACTATTTTCTATCTAGGTGATAATCCCAACCACTCTACCTAGTCGCAGCTCCTCAGTAAAGTGTCCATCTACATTATTTTTCTTTCAGAGAAACAACAGATGAATTTACATTGCCGAATACACTTTCATATTTGCACTTGATTTATATTTCTCATATTGGTTTTAGATAATTTCATCTGCCAAATTCGCTAGAAGTCATACTTTCTACCCTATGTCTCCTCTTTAATTAGCTCTCAGATGATATTGTCTTTCATCAATCCATCGAAGGCATTCTCATACCACACTTATTGGCATATAATCATCACCCCGAGCAACCCAACCATATAAATTTGGGCTAGGGCAGTAACTATATTGGTTTTCCATTCTTGTTAGATGCAGTGCTAGGCGTCGAAGGCCTTCTTAGAGTCCAATGCACCCTAAAAGTTAGTCCAATCTCCATTGAATCTCTTTACAATGAAACTAAAACTAGATCTGTAACGTCCCAAATCTGGTACCCAGAATGCCACACGGTGCCCATGACTGATATTTGTACATAAACAATGCATAATATTCTGTATGAATGCAAAAACATGTACTGAAAGGCCATAAGGTTCAAACTGGATAAACATCTAATAAAACAATGTTTGAAAGTGGTATAACAATACCAAAACAAATATGAAATAAAGGTCTGACATGCTATAGTCTGAAAGCCTCTAAACTGTCTGAATAAAGAGTTGATGGGACATGTCCCCAACTAACTCCAACTAATGAAATAAATTGAAAACTAAAATAATAATGTAATTATCATGTCCTCGAAGGATGAGGACTCACTGCTAACTCTAATTGCTGAACTGGGATGCTACTGGTTCTCTGGAGCTCGTGCTTCTAAACCTATGATATAAGACACCATAGCGCAAATGGGTCAGTAAATTGAATGTACTGGTATGCAAGTGAGGTAGGCTGAATGGAAATGGTTCATATGTATGAATAATACTAACTGTCTCACATAAACGTGAGAATACATACATGACTATGCAACTTAACTAAGATCATGATAGGACTGATTACTGAGTTCTGGCTACTGAGTTTACTGATATAGATATCTGAGTCACTGATGAGTGAGATAGACTAATACTATATTACTGAATATTGAGGGGCTAATACTATGTTACTGGTACATGAATAACTGTGTCTGATAGTTCTGATTATGAAGAACTGGTCTGGTTGATTGTATCTAACAGTCTTGATTCAGTAACATAAAATTATGGGAAGTAGTATCTAATCGACATGCCCCAAATGTCCTATGATAGCTAAGCTTGGGTCTAATCTGTGCCTTGATTGGAAAGGTGTCAATACCGTGCCATTGGTAAGGACAACATGTGAGAAACCCTCATATAACAAGTAACTCTAGTTAGAACGGTGGGAACTCTCACATAACAGGTTAGACCACCTCATCTACCCTCATATAGTAGGCTATAATGTCTTAACCTATGCTGGCTACATAGTTCTAGAACACAAGGATTGCTTCTAAGAATTGTACCCTCAAATAATAGGTAAGCTCCCATCTTGAGGTTCACTAGGTGCTAATTCCTACTCCCATCTGAATAGACACTAAACTGATTAATTGCATTGAACTGATTAACTAAACTAAACTGAACTGATTAGCTGAACTGAACTGATTAGCTGAACTGAACTGATACTAGTGGTATTATTTAGTGGAGCTAAACTAATTTTACTGAGGTTACTGAGACTTACTGGGAATACTAAGATTACTGAGTACTGAGATCACTGAGATTATTAAACTACTGAGATTACTGAGATTTTGAGCCACATGACTGACTAAGTTCTATGGATCATAGCTTGACTGAGAGTATCATAAGAACATAACATGGCTCTAGGCACACAGCTAAATATTCGGGTACAAGTACCCACAAGACTCAGTGAGATAAAACTGACATAGCATGGCTTGCTTGAACACATGACCAACAACACAATTCATAATTCATATATTGAAGCACTTCAACAAACATGTGATATGCATAAGCTTGTACATATATGTGGGTTTCATGATATCATACTAGTTGGGAATTTTTCCTTCATCTAGACATTTAATCAAACACATGGTAGGCATAGCACATGTAGACAACATTATACAACAATTAATTATCATGATTCATCTCTAATTTCATCATCTAGGGTTTATTCATAGGTTTACATGAATATACATACATCTATACAAATGTATTCCACACAAATTGATCACCCAACATGGATTTTAATTCAATTGATCATTCTCAACATAAACAAAACTAACCCAACATGAAATTCATAAAGAAATCCATAAACGTAAACTTCAAAAACATATTCTTGGGCTTCATGGACGAAAGAAGTCCATGAATGAACACTAAGCATACCTTAGTTCATGATTCTACGAAGATTGACGGAGAAATTCTAGAAATATGATGGTAAATTCCCTTGGAAGTTAACCTTCTATGAACACCCTAGGTGTAATACCCCAAAAAATTTTCTTCGTAAAGATTTCATGAGAAATATATCGAGTTCTACACTTTAGAGCGATCTATAAATTTTTTGTGTAGTATTTCTAAGACATTGACCTACCATTGCGTAGAGTATTGAATAAGCTTTCCAACGATATGTATATCATCGAAAATAGACACTCGAGCGATGAGTTACGACCATTCCGATCGAACTACGACCATTTCGATCGAATTGTGAACAGTAAAACGTACAGGAAAAAAAAGTACTGAGGCCTGGCGTATTTTTTCTCCAACTTTAAAGGATCATAACTACTTGAACATAATGATATGGGTGATCTACTATATATTAACGGAAAGCTCTGCGAGTCCTCTTTCCAATGAAATTGGTTCATCCAGTTTGTCTATCGGAGCAAAAATTTAAGGTCGATCTACTTCAGCCTATCAAAAGTGAATTTTTGGGTCAAATTCAAATGATCATAACTCTTCATATACAATGATCTGGGTGATATTCTATATATCAATGAAAAGATATGAGAGTCTTCTTTCTAATGAAATTAATTTCATCCAATTTAGATATCGGAGTAAAACGTTATGGTTGATCTACTTCAGACTATCAAAACAGTCCAGCAAAGGACAGATTCAATTTTTTTTTGATTTTTATGGGCCTTTTGGTCAGTTCCCCTCACCCAAAATCTGCCCAAATCCTATATTAAAGTCTATTAGAAGCATTATATGTCATATTTCATCAAATTCCCTAAAAAAAAACCCTAAGCTCCAACATCTAACTACAAGAACCTCCAAAGTTCACCATGAATTATGCAAATTTATTCAAGATTCCAAGTTCCTAGTTCAAGAAGTTCAAGAACCTTCAAAGTTCACCATTAATTCTGCAAACTTATTCAAGATTCCAAGTTGCTAGTTCAAGAACTCTAAGAACCATCATTCAAAGGCACGATTAACATCTCAAAAATGAGTATCGATCTAAAGTTCATCATTCAAGGTATGTGGGGTTTTTCAACAAGAACTCTCTTTCGTTCTTGTGCCCAAAAGTAATTTTCTTTACAAAGGCATGATGTTTACGTGATTTTTTATGAATTTGAAGCATGAACCCATATGTTATGATGATTATTATGAAATCTTGATGTTTATGATTTTGAAAGATGAATTTACATGTGTGGTGATATAAAGTATTAATCTTGAATTATATTTATCATGATTTTGATATTTGGGTCGCGAACCCCATTTTAAATTGTGTTTTTGAGAAAATGTGTGTTATAAGCACGTTGATGTTGAATATTTGAGATGTTTTGAATAATTTGACCTTTTCATCATGAATGAGTTATTTTGAACTCGACTGTGAAAGACTTCTACATTTTTATTGATTATGATAAAGGGGTAGCAAATTGGCTCCCGATGAAAATTGTTGAAGTGTTTATTGTGAATTTTCTTTAATATGAGCTTGAGGCTGATTTAAATTTCTGAGCTAAGTCCGGGAGTAATCTTTAGAAATGAGTGGGAGATATAAAGTGACTTTACTTCCCTAGAACTTCGTGCCTCCATAGGATGTCAGCCTGAGGCTAATTTTATAGTGATCACTAGTGTTTTTTAATTAATACTGGAAGTCCTACTCCGATGGCAAGGATAGGACGGCTCTCCCCAACGTGGGTTGTACGTTGGACTCCATGTAGCTCACATGGTTTATGTCAGTTATAGGATCTCCCAATGTGTGTGTGTGTAATCTTCTATCTGAGATGAAAACATATTTGCTTAAAAGGCTAAGTTTGAGAAAGTCATTATTCTTAAAAGATTTAAGGAATATATTTTAATGAGAATTGACATGCGATTTGATTGTTTTGATGATTTGAAATTGAGATGAAAGTGAATTAAGAACGTATTGTAATGACTCACTTGTTTTACTTTACATGTATTATTCATCCATGATTTTGATGATTTAATTCGAGCTGAGTGAGTTATCTATATCAGCATGCATAATTTTATAAACTGTGATGATATTAAGATACTATTTTATATATGCATTGCAGCCCCATATGCTTGGTATTTTTCCATGGTACTGACCCATATATTCATACGTGAGCTACATTTTCTTGGAATATAGGTACAAGGTATAGTTGTACCTTCACATCCAGTCAGTTTAGGGTATCTAATCAACAGGTGATGAGTCCTTTAAATTCAAGGGCTTGGGTTAGTTATGCAGAGTTTACAGTGTTGTTTTTTCTTTATTCAGTCGTATTGAGTTGGGGTAGTGGGGAGTCGTGACCCGGCAACATACAGTCAGAACTAGTAGAGGCTTCATAGGCAGTTAGTAGAAGTTGATGTATTTTGTTTCAATTTTGGTTATATAGGCAGAATTGTAATCCTATGAAATTCCATTTTTGTATCGATCAGATTCAGAAAAGAGCTAATTTCTGCTGATTTGTATGGATTTGTATTTTTATTCAGTTTCTTATGAGTTATGCTAGTAGAAGAGTTAGCTTAGGGTCACTTGTGACCTTAAGCACCGTGTGACATCTCGGGACCTGATTTTGGGGCATTACAAACATGGTATCAGAGCCCAGAGTTCTAGTATCCTAGGGTGTCTATGAAGTCGTGTCTAGTAGATTCTTGTGGAATGGTAAGGAGTCGTCTATACTTTTCTTTGAGAGGCTACAGGGCATTTAAGAAATGTTTCCCTTCTTTCAAGTCTAAGATCGTGCTATAAAAAGGTTCTCTAATAAGCTGATATAGATTCTCATCTTACTCTATTCTGGCCAACTCTGTCTCATTTTTAAGGTATCAAAAACAGTTAGGCTTAATTCTCCGTAGATAGTTATGGGATTGTAAGAGAGCTAGAAAGTATCCTTTCAGTGCTTTTTGAGTTCCAACGATTAAAGTACTTTATTCATGTTCATAAAAGTCGTGAACTAAGCCTAGGTTAGATGTGCTTTCAGATTCCGCCTCAGAATCTACAATGTTAATATATACTTCACCCTCTATGTATTATTTTTGAGTTAACATGATTCGCAAGATCCAGTTCTTCCCCATATAATGCTTCTATATTTTCTAGAAGAAATTTTAAAAGTTACACAAAGGGCTTGAGAGGAGCTCTCTAGTGTGTTAAGTTCCTTAATTTGAAAGTTATGCCCTCATTCTTATTAGTTAGTTAATTAAGATAGAGTAAGGTGTATTCTTAGATCGTTGAATGTTGTGTATCAAGTTTCTATCTCTTGTATTATGTAATCTTGTTATCATTATGTTTGTGAAAAATCAAAGTCTAGTGAAGTTATGTGGGGCCTATTTCGATTCATGGCATAGTTACTTTGTTATTCATATAACTTTCTTGTTCAAAACACAAAACCAAAGTCTAGTGAAGCCGTGTGAGGCCTATTTCAATCCACTAGCAAGTTGTAGTTTATATTGTTCCTTGTGCTGGCTGAAAATGTAGGATGTGGAGGTGTAGTAGTAAGAAGGATGGTAAGTGTGATTTGTTGAGCATAAGTATAGCGAAATCGCTTTTTACATGCAATTGGGTTAATAGGAAGTGATATAGTTTATTCGAGGTATGAAACGGGTGTTGACGGTATTTGTATAACAGAGAATATAGGTTATTGATGGAATTACTCGGTAGGTAAGTGTTGTTAATCTAGTTGCTCTCCAGATTGCAAGAGGAAGTTAAGTTAAGACGTAGAGAACTATGAACTAAGTTAAGTTGTGTATGAAGGATAGATAGTAGTGATAGGTGAAAGAAGGATGTGTTAATGGATTGTGAATAAGATAAGCTATATGATTATGACCAATTATTATTGTTATGAAGTTTAAATGGGCTAGCATTTGTTGAGGATTGTTTTATAGTTTCTAAGTGGACATTTCGTGCGAAAAGTTTTAAGTTATATTGTGTGTTAAAAGTTAAGTTTGAATGATTGGTGATCGTGAAGGTGACTGTGACGATTTCTTGATTAATGGTATTAGTTGTTAGGAAGTGATCTAGTAGGCTAGAATAGTGGATATAAGAGCGTAAGTTTGGTTGATTCATGATTAAGTTTAATGTTGTGTTTATGATGAGAAAGTTCACCCAAGATATTATGGGACTGCTTTAATTTCGAGGATTAGTGTATGACTGTAATGGTTGAGCTTCTCAAATGTGATTTTGATTCTTATGGTTTAGAAATATAAGTTTACAAGCGTGATTTTAATAAACGATGATAGAGGTAGTGTGGTCCGTTAAGGATGAGAAAAATTTGAGTTGAGCATTAGACTCTAAGATTGAAATTCCAAAGTTGAGATGAAAGCATTGAAGCTCTAGATGGTGTATGCTTATTTTGAGCTAAGTGGTAATGTGAAGTATGATTGAGATTAAGCTTTCATGTATATTGTGGTTATTTGAAGTTTTAAGTGGTTATCTTGAGGGATTGTGGTGTACATGTTTCAGATTCTGGAAGCTAGTTATGCTTCAATTCGTAAACTTCTACTAAACGATCTTTATTTTCAAAGTATTCCAGCTCAGTCAATCAGAATCGAATAGTGTACCTTCTTATTTATCATTCATCATGTTATACAAGGATCTTAGGAATGAAATCATTTCCATACGAAGCATCTCTGGAAGCTAGTTACGCTTCAATTCGTAAACTTTACTAGTTAGGAATGAAATCATTTCCATACGGAGCATCTCAGTAGTAACGAGTATACCTCTGTTCGTGCATCATGCATATGAGCTAATTCATAGGTGCCCCGTGCATAGTCTTAGTGACCCTGTGAAATAAGTGTTTTAGAGGAACATAGAGTCCCAAGGGGGAGATACCCCGTGACTTCTTAAAGCTTTCGTGTTTTAAACACATCTAGTTCATGCTCAAGTTCACATTACAAACCTTTAATTAGCTATTATTGCATACACATTCATACATTCCAGAGTCAGTTCAGCTAGATATTTATGCGTCAGATATGCATGTTTAGTATGAGGACTAGGAAACTGTAATTCCAATCGTGCCGATATGTCTCAGATGTTTGCGTTCTTTAAGAAGGTCAGTTGATCAGTGCTTTTATCCTATCAAGCAACATTCGAGGACGAATGTTTCCAAAGAGGAGACAATGTAATACCCCGGAAAATTTTCTTTGTAAAGATTTCGTGAGAAACATATCGAGTTCTATGCATTACAGCGATCCATAAATTTTCTATGTAGTATTTCTAAGATGTTGACCTACCATTGTGTAGAGTATCGAATAAGCTTTCCAAAGATATATAGATCATTGAAAACGGACACTCGAGCGATGAGTTACGACCATTTTGATCGAACTACGACCATTCCAATTGAACTGTGAACAGTAAAACGTGCAGGAAAAAAAAGTACTGAGGCCTGGCGTATTTTTACTCCAACTTTAAATGATCATAACTCCTTGTACATAATGATATGGGTGATCTACTATATATCAATGGAAATCTCTGCGCGTCTTCTTTCCAATGAAATTGGTTTCATCCAATTTGTATATCGAAGCAAAAAGTTATGGTCGATCTACTTTAGCCTATCAAAAGTAAATTTTTGGATCAACTTCAAACGATCATAACTCCTCGTACACAATGATCTGGGTGAGATAGTATATATCAACGGAAAGATATGGGAGTCCTCTTTCTAATGAAATTGGTTTCATCCAATTTGGATATCGGAGTAAAACGTTATGGTTGATCTACTTCAGACTATCAAAACAGTCCACCAAAGGACAGATTTAAGAATTATTTGATTTTTTTGGGCGTTTTGGTCACTCCCCCTCATCAAAAATCCATCCAAACCCTAATTAAATCCTATTAGAAGCATTATATGTTATATTTCATCAAATTCCCTCAAAAAGAAAACCCTAAGCTCCTACATCCAACTTCAAGAACCTCCAAAGTTCACCATTAATTCTGCAAATTTATTCAAGACTCCAAGTTCCTAGTTCAAGAAGTTCAAGAACCTCCAAAGTTCACCATTAATTCTGTAAATTTATTCAAGATTCCAAGTTCCTAGTTCAAGAACTCCAAGAACCATTATTCAAAGGCACGATTAACATCTCAAAAACGAGTATCGATGTAATGTTCATCATTCAAGGTATGTGGGGTTTTTTAACAAGAACTCTCTTTCGTTCTTGTGCCCAAAAGTAATTTTCTTTACAAAGGTATGATTTTTATTTGATTTTTACAAATTTGAAGTATGAACCCATATCTTATGATTATTATTATGAAATCTTGATGTTTATGATTTTGAAAGATGAATTTACATGTGTGGTGATATAAAGTATGAATCTTGAACGATATTTATCATGATTTTGATATTTGGGTCGCAAACCCCATTTGACATTGTGTTTTTGAGAAAATGTGTGTTATAAGCACGTTGATACTGAATATTTGAGATGTTTTGAATGATTTGACCTTTTGATTGTGAATGAGTTATTTTGAACTCAACTGTGAAACAAATGCACATTTTTATTGATTATGATAAAGAGGTTGGAAATTGGCTCCCGATGAAAATTGTTGAAGTGTTTATTGTGGATTTTCTTTAATGTGAGCCTGAGACTGATTTAAATTTCTGAGCTAAGTCCGGGAGTAATGTTTATCACCGAGTGGGAGGTATAAAGTGACCTTACTTCCCTAGAACTACGTGCCCCCATAGGATGTGAGCCTAAGGCTGATTTATATAGTGATAACTAGTGTTTTTAAATTGATACTGGAAGTCCTACTCCGATGACAAGGATAGGACGACTCTCCCCAATGTGGGCTGTACGTTGGACTCCATGTAGCTCATATGGTTTATGTCGGTTATAGGATCTCCTAATGTGTGTGTATGTACTCTTCTATCTGCGATGAAAACATATTTGCTTAAAAGGCTGAGTTTGAGAAAGTCATTATTCTTTAAAACAATTAAGGAATATATTCTAATGAGAATTGACATGAGATTTGATTGTTTTGATGATTTGAAATTGAGATGAAAGTGAATTGAGAACGTAATGTAATGACTCACTTGTTTTACTTTACATGTATTATTCATCCATGATTTTGATGATTTAATTCGAGCTAAGTGAGTCATCTATATCAGCATGCATAGTTTTATAAACTGTGATGATATTAAGATATTATTTTATATATGCATTGCACCCCCATATGCTCGGTATTTTTCCATGGTACTGACCCACATATTCGTATGTGGGCTATATTTTCTCAGAATATAGGTACAAGGTATAGTTGTACCTTAAGATCCAGTCAGTTCGTGGTATCCAGTCAGCAGGTGATGAGTCCTTTTGATTCAAGGGCTAGGTTAGTTATGCAGAGTTTATAGTATTGTATTTTCTTTATTTAGTCGTATTGAGTTGGGATAGTCGGGAGTCATGACCCGACTAAATACAGTCAGTACTAGTAGAGGCTTCATAAACAGTCAGCAGAAGTTGATGTATTTTGTTTCAATTTTGGTTATATAGGCAGAATTGTAATTCTGTAAAATTCCATTTTTGTATCGATCAGATTCAAAAAAGATTTAATTTCTGCTGATTTGTATAGATTTGTATTTTTATTTAGTTTCTTATGAGTTATGCTAGCAGAAGGGTTAGCTTGGGGTCATTTGTGACCTTAAGCACAGTGTGACGTCTCGGGACCTGATTTTGGGGCATTACAAACTTGGTATCAGAGCCTAGAGTTCTAGTGTCCTAGGGTTTGTATGAAGTCGTGTCTCGTAGATTGTTGCAGAACGATACGGAGACGTCTATACTTTTCTTCTAGAGGCTACAAGGCATTTAGGAAATGTTTCCCTTCTTTCAAGTCTAAGATCGTGCTATAAAAAGGTTCTCTAAGAAGCTTTTATAGATTCTCATCTTACTTTATTCTGGCCAACTCTACCTCATTTTCAAGGTATCAAAAACAGTTAGGCTTAATTCTCCATAGATAGTTATGGGATTGTAAGAGAGCTAGAAAGTATCCTGTCAGTGCTTTTTGAGTTCCAAAGGTTGAAGTACTTTATTCATGTTCATAAAAGTCGTGAGCTAAGCCTAGGTTAGATGTGCTTTCAGATTCCTCCTCAGAATCTACAATGTTAATATATACTTCACCCTCTATGTATTATTTTTGAGATAACACAATTCGCAAGCTCCAGTTCTTCCCTATGTAATGCTTCTATATTTTCTAGAAGAAATTTCAAAAGTTACACAAAGGGCTTGAGAGGAGCTCTCTAGTGTGTTAAGTTCCTTATGTTGAAAGTTGTGCCCTTATTCTTATAAGTTATTTAATTAAGATAGAGTAAGGTGTATTCTGAGATCGTTGAATATTGTGTGTCAAGTTTCTATCTCTTGTATTATGTAATCCTGTTATCATTATGTTTGTGAAAAATCAAAGTCTAGTGAAGCCGTGTGGGGCCTATTTCGATTCACTGGCATAGTTACTTTGTTATTCATATAACTTTCTTGATCAAAACACAAAACCAAAGTCTAGTGAGGCCGTGTGAGGCCTATTTTGATCCACTAGTAACTTGTAGTTTATCTTGTTCCTTGTGCTGGCTGAAAATGTGGGATGTGGAGATGTAGTAGTAAGAAGGATGGTAAGTGTGATTTGTTGAGCATAAGTATAGCGAAATCCCTTTTTGCATGCAATTGGGTTAATAGGAAGTGATATAGATTGTTCGAGGTATGAAATGGGTGTTGACGGTATTTGTATAACAGAGAGTATAGGTTAGTGATGGAAGTACTCGGTGGGTAAGTGTTGTTAATCTAGGCGCTCTCCAGATTTTAACCCTAGGACACTTATTTAATTTTTGAGAAACTTCCCAATTTTCATCCTTGGCACGACGCGCACTATCGCTCCAAGTCACTAGAACTAGACAATTGGGAATCTGCATGGTGGCGCAACGTGGAGCTATCGCGTTGTCCCCTTGTTTAAGACCTGAAAGTTTGGCGCAATGTGCCACTATCATCGAGCAACACTTGAAATTGACAATTGCTATTTGAGCTTTCTACGCGATGCGCTGAAGGCTCAGGTGATACACTGTCTCACTAAAAAGGCTCTAACTTTTCGCTCGGGTGTCGAATTTGGGTGAATTATATATCGATGGAATGCTTATTCAATTTCCAACGTGATAGGAAGTGAAAATTATGGAAATACTATATGTATAAGAATAAATTCTTACTTCCAAGAAAGTTCTAACATCCTTGAGATAATTTTCAAGCTAAGAAAAAGCACGTGTATTACAATATCTCCCCCCTGAGAACATTCATCCTTGAATGAGACTGATTGAGAAGGGAAAAAATAAACTGAAAATGAATTGAATATGAGTAACTAGAACTTGATCTCATAATAGACATGACTAACAAGATGAACATAACATATTGAACATGCATATCTGATGCGTGCATAACTGATTCATAAATTCATAACTGCAAGTTCTGAAGAACTAAGTTTTCTCATATTGAGAATACATGTCTGGTGTATAACTATATAACTAATCTGATACAAGAATGCATGACTGAATATGTGGTGGTACTTGACACCAAGATTATCATGGTATACTAAGTTAGTGATGCACACTAATCATGAAACTGAGTAAGCTTAAGGAGAACTATTACCTTGAGCTTGATTTAAGTTGTTGGGGAAGTGGTGAGGATACTTGGTATGTATATCTGCTTTTACTTCCCAAGTAGCTCCATTGATGGACTTATTTCGCTAAAGAACTTTAACTAGAGGTACTTCTTTGTTACTCAATCTATGAGTATGATAGTTTATGATTTCGATTGGAATCTCTTCATAAGAGAGGCTATTTTGAACATCAATACTCTGAATAAGGACTACGGCTGATTGGTATACACTTCTTGTGCAAAGATACATAAAAGTTTGGATGAACTAAGGCTAGATCTGAAGGCAATTGGAGCTCATAAGCTACCTTGCCGTAACGACTAATAATCTTGAAGGGATCGATATATTAGGGACTCAGAACATAACTGAGTCTGGTCTGATATGTGACATACGAACTGAACATCATGAACAGAACTGAGCCTCTGAATAAATGGCCCAAAGCTGAGGTTAGGACTTTGAGGGTCAACTTATGAGTACCTTCTACTCTAAGCTGGATTTTTTTCAAGTAGAACAAATGAGATGTTCTTGTCTTGAAAGTTTTGTGGTTTATAGTGTATCTCCACCTTGGGCCACTAGGTTTCTTGAGGAATACTCGCCCGGCTGAGCTGCTGAGGAAAAGTGAAGCGATGCACAAGGAACCTAGGAACTTTGTTGTAACTAATAATATGAGATCTAAGACTGAGGCATGATACATGAACTGAGCTGAACTTGCACCTATCTGATTGGTTCATCTTAGAATGATTACATCCTTTTATAAGATTTCAGCTAGAGCACATAGCTGGGGCTATGGAAACCAAACTGTATGAATTTTTCTGTATAAGACAGCTGAGTAAGAAGATCAAAACTTGATTGAGATTTGGTAAGATGAGTTGAGGCTTACTAACTCCATTTAAGATGAAATGACTAATCCTTTTGCACTGCAACTAAGAGTACTAAAAATATTCATGTGGCTGCTGAGCACGAATGCATAACCGTACTGACTTATGCAATTAACTGAAGGACTGATATAGATCGAGGATCTGAACATAAACTCGCACTCTATACTTTCCCCAACTTATAAAGACAACCTCTTGCTAGCTGTTTACTTGCACGCGACTACAACATTCAAGCCTATTATAATAACTATACCTGTGTAAAGTAAGCATGCAAAAATCTCCTCTTAACATGAATCATTTACTCTCTATCTTCTAAGCAACTAGTAATTACTACACTATTTTCACAGAGAGAGCTCATTGAAGGGTTAATTAGGAGGACCTGAAGCATAAATGGATACTGAGTGAACTTGACACTTGAACTGAAGCCTAAGGAATAGAATATCAATAACATGGATTCAACAAAATTGTTTGAACTAAGGATATACATGACATATCTGAGTTTGGATGCTCACTAGAATTAGAGCATGAGTCATATGGACTGAGTATACTGTAAAGCATGGCATGAGTATGTGGGTCACGAGATGCATTACCGGAGTCTAAAATTTCTGAATTTGTGAGAGATGATTCATAACACTGAGGGAGATGGAATTGAACTCCTTATGCTGGGAACTGAAAGTGCACACAATACGTGGAAAGTGCGTGAAAGTAGGTTGTGTTCATGGAACTAATTCATACTGTAGGATAAACTTGGACCCGTTATACTGAGGATAGAAACCGTACATAATTTATGGAAAAATGCATGTGCTTGATTTGTGACCATAGAGTTGACACGCAAGGCCTGAGTGGATTTCGTGATAGCTGAAGAGCAAAACTCTGCACTGAGATAAGGATGGGTCAGGAATCGTCTTCCCTTACTTCTTTTTATATATACTGGCACTACTACTGGAATCTGGGAGCCTTAAATGGTTCACTCGATCTATCATCTCCACCTTGGCTTTAAGCCATCATCATAATTTTGTAAACACTTTACTAAACTCTGAACTGAACCGCAATCATCATCATACACTTACACTCTGATCGACACATGCTTGCCTTTCTAAACATATTATCTGGTTGTATTTCTTTATATACTACAAATATCACATCCACACTTTCAAGCATAATGTCATGTCAATAAAATTAAATTCTTGCTCGCAATGTTCAAGCCCACTAATTCACTTTGGTACAACTATCTCTATGATTACATAATCTGTTCAACCTGGATCATGTTATCCCAACTCTACTACTACTAAACTCCTGAGTTCATTCTTTTAACTCTAGGTCATATGCTATCATAGAATTTGGAGAAGGGATCTGATGAAATATGAGTTCTTATGATTATGAATAAGAGCTGTACAACTTTAGAAGATAACCAAACTGATGGGATACTTTTGAGCTTGTGGACAATCTCATAACTGACTGTAGGGTTGGTCTGAGAAAGATCTATCTTTGGGACTCGAGCTTCACTATTTTTGTTACCTTGAAAGTAAGGTAAAGTTGACATTCATGAAGCATGATGAGAATTTACAAGAGTTTCTTAAAAAACCTTTCTATAGCACGATCTGAGACATGAAAGGAGGTAAACTATTTCTAAAACATCTCATAGCCTCCTGCACATAAGTGTGGTACACAATACACGCATGTACAAGACTCTACTAGATGCAGCTTTCAGACTTCCTAGGATACTATTGAACCTTAGGCTCTGATACCAAGTTTGTAACACCCTAAATCTGGTACCCGAAATTCCACACGGTGCCCATGACTGATATCTGTACCTAAACACAATATAATATTCTGTATAAATGTAAAAACATATACTAAAAGGCCATAAGGTTCAGACTAGATAAACATCTAATAAAATAATGTCTAAAAGCGGTATAACAATACCAAAACAAATCTGAAATAACTGTCTGACATGCTATAGTCTGAAAGCCTCTAAATTGTCTAAATAAAGAGTTGATGGGACATGTCCCCAACTAACTCTGACTACTGAAATAAATTGAAAACTAAAATAGTAATGTGATTATCATGTCGTCGAAGGATGAGGACTCACTGCTAACTCCAATCGCTAAACTGGGATGCTACTGGTTCTCTGGAGCTCGTGCTTCTAAACCTATGGTATAAGGCACCATAGTGCAAATGCGTAAGTACTTAGAATGTACTGGTATACAAGTGAGGTAGGATGAATGCAAATGGTTCATATGGATGAACAATACTAACTAACTGACTAACATGAACATGAAAATACATACATGACTAGGTAACTGTAACTAAGATCAAGATAGGACTGAATAATGAGTTCTGGCTACTGAGTTTACTGATATAGATATCTGAGTCACTGATGAGTGATAAAGACTAATACTGCATTACTGTATACTAAGGAACTGATACTATGTTACTAGTATATGAATAACTGTGTCTGACAGTTCTGATTATGAAGAACTGGTATGGTTGACGGTATCTAACAGTCCTGAAGATGAATACTAATAACATGAGTTTTGAGAACTGATATAACTAATAACATGAGTGACTGTATCTGACAGTCCTGAATCTAATGAAACTAGCTGAGTTCCGTACTATATCTGAATTTGATTGTATCTAATAGTTCTAAAATCTGAAGAGCTATCTGAGTTCTATTACTGAGACTGATTGACTGTATTTGATAGTCCTAATTCTGTAACATGAAACTGTAGAAGTAGTATCTAACTGACATGCCCCAAATATGCTATGATAGCTAAGCTAGGGTCCAAGTTGTGCCCTGATTGGAAGGGCGTTAGTACCGCGCCACTGGTAAGGACAACATGTGAGAAACCCTTATATAACAGGTAACTCTAGTGAGAATGGTGGGAACCCTTACATAACAGGTTAAGCCATCTTATCTACCCTCATATAGCAGGCTATGATGTCTCAACATATGCTGGCTACATAGTTCTGGAACGCAAGGATTACTTCTAAGAGATGCACCCTCAAATAATAGGTGAGTTACCATCCTTAGGTTCACTTGGTGCTAATTCCTACTCCCATCTGAATATTCACTGGACTGGTTAATTGTGCTGAACTGATTAACTGAACTGAACTAATTTGTTGAACTGAACTGATTAGCTGAACTGAACTGATTAGCTAAACTTAACTGATACTAGTATTATTTATTAGCAAAGCTAAACTGAATTTACTGAGTTCTATTGAATGATGGCATGTACTGAGATCTAAGGACTGACTGAGAGTACTGAGGTTACTGAGACTTACTGGGAATACTAAGATTACTGAGTACTTAGATCAATGAGATTATTGAACTACTGAGATTACTGAATTTCTGAGTCACATGACTTACTGAGTTCTATGGATCATAGCTTGACTGAGAGTATTCTGAAAACATGACATGGCTATAGGCATATATCCAAATTTTTGGGTACAAGTACCCCCAAGACTCGATGAGAAGAAACTGACATAGCATGGCTTACTTGAACACATGACCAAAACCACAATTTATAATTCATATATTAAAGCACTTCATCAAACATGTGATATGCATAAGCTTGTACATACATGTGGATTTCATGATATCATACTAGTTGGGCATTGTTCCTTCATCTAGACATTTAATCAAACACATGGTACTCATAGCACATGTAGAAAACATTATACAACAATTAATCATCATGATTCATCTCTAATTTCATCATCTAGGGTTTATTCATAGGTTCACATGAATATACATTTATACAAATGAATTCCACATAAATTGATCACCCAACATGGATTTGAATTCAATCGATCATTTTCAACATAAACAAAACAAACCCAACATGAAATTCATAAAGAAATCCATAAATGTAAACTTAGAAAAGAGATTCTTGGGCTTCATGGATGAAAGGAGTCCATGAATGAACACTACACATACCTTAGTTCGTGATTCTATGAAGATTGATGCGGAAATTCTTGAAATTTGATGGTGAATTCCCTTGGAATTCAACCTTCTATGAAAACCCTAGGGCTTGTTCTTAAGAGTTTTTTAGAGTAATTGATTATAAGTTGCTGAATTATGGCCAAATCTCCTATTATAAGGATTATATAGGGTGGAAAATTGACCCTTTTGACCCTAGGACACATATTTTATTTCTGAGAAAATTCTCGATTTTCATCCTTGGCGCGATGCGCCACCATCGTGCCAAGTCACAGGAACTGGACAATTAGGAATCTGCATGGTGGCGCGATGCAGAGGTATCACGTTGCCACCTTGTTTGAGACCTGGAAGATTGGTGGGATGTGCCACTATCACATAGAGACACTGGAAATTGACAATTGCCATTTGAGCTATCTCCGTAATGCGCTGAAGGCTCAGGTGATACACTGTCTCACTAAAAATGCTCTAACTCTTCGCTCGGGTGTCGGATTTGGGCGAATTATATATCGATGAAAAGCTTATTCAATTTCCCACGTGATTGGAAGTGAAAATTATAGAAATACCACATGTATAAGAATAAATTATTATTTCAAAGCAAGTTCTAACATCCTTGAGATAATTTTTAAGATAAGAAAAAGTATGGGTATTATAATATCTCCCCCTTGAGAATATTCGTCCAAGCATGAGACTGACTGAGCGGGGAAATAATAAACTGAAAATGAATAGAATATGAGTAACTGGAACATTATCTCATGACGGACGTGACTAACAAGCTGAACATAACATACTGAACATTCATATCTGATGTATGCTTAACTTATTCAAAAATGCATAACTAAAAGTTTTGAAGAACTAAGTTTTCTCACAATGAGAATGCATGTATGATGCATAACTATATAACTGATCTGATACATAAATGCATGACTGAATATGTGGTGGTACTTGATACCAAGATTATCATGGTATACTAAATTAGTGATGCACACTAGTCATGAAACTGAGTAAGCTTAAGGAGAACTATTACCTTGAGCTTGATCTGAGTTGGCGGGGAAGAGATGAGGATACTTGGTATGCATTTCTACTTCTGCTTCCCCAGTAGCTCCCTCGACGGATGGATTTTGCCAAAGAACTTCACCTAGAGGTACTTCTTTGTTCCTCAATCTACGAGTATGATAGTCTAGAATTTTGACTGGAATCTATGCATAAGAGAGGCTATTCTGAACATTGATGCTCTTAATAAGGACTGCAATTGATGGGTTATCTATGCACTTCTTGAGCAAAGAGACATGAAAGACTGGATGAACCGAGGCTAGATCTGAAGGCAATTGGAGCTCATAAGTTACCTTGCCAAAACGACTGAGAATTTTGAAAGGACCGACATATCGGGGACTGAGAACATAACTGAGTCTGGTTTGATACATGATATACAAACTGAACATCATAAACAGAACCGATACTTTGAATACTTGGCCTAAAGCTGAGGTTGGGACTTTGAGGGTTAACTTATCAGTACCCTCTACTCTAAACTGGATTATTTTTGAGATGAAAGAATGAGATGTTCTTGTCATGAAAGTTTTGGGGTTTATAGCGTATCTCTCCCTTTGGACACTAGGTTCCTTGAGAAATACTGGCTTGGCTGAGCTATCGAGAAAAACTGAGGTGATGCACAAGGTACCTAGGAACTTTATCGTAACTAATTATCTGAGATCTAAGACTGAGGCATGATACATTAACTGAGCTGAGCTTGCACCTATCTGATTGGTTCATCTTAGAATGATTACATCCTTTCATAAGATTTTGGCTAGAGCATATAACTAAGGATATGCAAAACAAACTATATAAATTTTGTCTGTATAAGACAGCTGAGTAAGAAGATCATAACTTGATTGAGATTCAGTAAGATAAGTTTAGGCCTACTAACACCATTTAAGAGGAAAAGACTAAGTCTCTTTCACTGCAACTAAGACTACTAAAAAGATTCACGTGGGTGCTGAGGATGAATGAATAACCGTACTGACTTATCCAATTAACTAAAGGATTGATATAGATCAAGGATTTGAACATATACTCACGCTCTATACTTTCTCCAACTTATAAATACAACCTCTTGCTAGCCATTTACTTGCACGTTACTACAATATTCAAGCCTATCATTATAACTGAAGCTTCGTGTAAGTCAAGCCTACAAAAATCTCCTCTTAACATGAATCATTTACTCTCTATCTTCTAAGCAACTACTAATTACTACACTATTTTCACAGCGAGAGCTCATTGAAGGGTTAAATCAGGAAGACCTGAAGCATGAATGGATACTAACTGAATTTGACACTTGAACTGAAGCCTGAGAAATAGAATATCAATAACATAGATTCACCAAAATGGCTTAAAGTAAGGATATACATGAAATATCTGAGTTTGGCTGCTCACTAGAATTGGAGCATGAGTCATGTAGACTGAGCATAATGTAAAGCATGACATGAGTATGTGGGTCACAAGATGCATGACCAGAGTCTAAAATTTCTGAATTTGTGAGACATGATTTGTAACACTGAGGGAGCTAGAACTGAACTCCTTATGCTGGGAACTGAAAGTGCACACAATACAATGGAAAGTGCGTGAAAGTAGGCTGTGTTCATAGAATTAATTCATACTGCGGGGTAAACTAGGACCCCTTATACTAGGGATGGAAACCGTACATGATTTATGAAAAAAATACCTGAGCATGATTCGTGACCATAGAGTTGACATGCAAGGCTTGAGTGGATTTCGTGATAGCTAAAGTGCAAGAATAAATTCTTATTTCAAAGAAAGTTCTAACATCCTTAAGATGATTTTCAAGCTATGAAAAAGCATAGGCATTGCAAGATCCCTTTACAATGCTTGAAAAATAAACATGAGTAACTACCGACATTAAATCTTAACAGGGTATCAGAAATATATTCATGGTGCCTCAGCCTTATTAGTTTGAACCTACCAAACTTAACAATAAAATTGCAGATATCTTGTTTGAATGATCTATGACTAATCGGTAAAAACAACATCTACAAAATCAATTTACTCTATGTGTATTTCCATGATAACATTATCAGTAATACATACCTCCCACATATGAAGTGGTTCCATCTGCATGCAGCTTATTCCTCCGAACCCATCTTTACTACATCCTCTTATGGTGTCCAAGAAAAGATTGATCAACTATCAGTTCCTTATATCTACAACATTATTCATCAGAAAAAATATTATTCATCTATTCAACAGATGTAAAGTCTATCGCATCAGATGTGGAGTCTGTTGCAATAGATATGGAGTCTATTGCAATAGATTTAGAGTCTATTGCAACAGATTTGGAGTCTGTTACAACAGATTTAGAGTCTGTTGGAATACATCAAAACACCCTTGCTGGTGGTTTGTTCCAACAGTTGCTCCATTTGTTGCAACATCAACAACAACATAAACTACAAAGAAACAACAAATAAAAAACATTAACAATAAAGAAACAACAATATTTGTTCCAACATTATCAACAACAAAGAAGCAATATCCATTGTTCCAAAACCATCAACAACACCACACCACAACTCCCAACAACCCCAACCCCACCAACATCATTAATAACAGCATAAACAACACAGAAACAAATAAAATACATACCAAAAAAATGATACTACCAACAAGGCTTAAACTTCTCCTAACAAAATATTATTTTCGCATATTGTAATAAAATTTTTTGGTTCGTTTATTCAATACTTAAAAGTTCCTTCAACTTTTTTTGAAAAATAAATATCCTATGGGTAAATGGTAATTAAATAAAAAATAAATGTAAATAACTTGCAAAGAAGAAGACTAGAATGAAAGAGCAATAGTAAACCATACTTTAGCATAAAAAGGGGATCAAAATAGTAGTTTTAGTTAAGGAAAGATATGGATCAATTTAAATCCAAAAGGATCTTTATGAGAAAGAAAAGATAAAAGAGAGAAGAGAGAAAAAGGCTTTGAAACCCTAAGCTAAAGAGGAGAGAAAAAAATGAGAGATGAATAAAATAAATTTAGGATAGAAGCCGAGGAGATGAGATAATTCTAGATGTATCGTGTACGTAGACGTGGGTTTAAATATTCATTAATTAATATAATTAATATTCACTAATAATTTGAGGGGTACGAGGAAGACTTAGTTTAGTTACATTGAAAAGGCAAGATAAGACTACTCATTGAACATATTTTTGAGTTATTCAAGAAAAAAAAACTCTTTATTTTTTACCGTATTTTGTAAGTATTATTTACTACTTTATCTACTTCGATAGAAGCTTGCTTTAAAATTGAAAAAAAAAAAAAGATTTTCAAACAGATATGTTATCTGTTATAACAAATAGCAATATCTATTTAAAAATCTCAACAACATAGTCATCTGTTACAACAGATAAAAATATCTATTTAAAAAACCCTTTCCATTTGATAATTAAATATGTCAACTGTTACAACAGATATCAATATTTGTTTAAATATCCCAACAACTCAGTCATCTGTGACGAAGGATGCAAATATCCATTTGATAATTAAATATCTATTGGTATTTGTTCTAACAGATGACTAGTGACATTGAAAATACAAGATAAGACTACTCAATGAACACATTTTTGAGTCATCCAAGAAAAAGAAACTCTTTAATTTTTACCATATTTTGTAGTACTTACTCTTACTAGTAACTCGCTTTAAAATTGAAAGAAAAAAAGATTTTCAAACAGATATATCATCTATTACAATAGATACCAATATCCGTTTGAAAATATCCAATAACTCAGTCATCTGTCGCAACCGATTCAAATGTCTTTTTGATATTTAACTAAGATATGTCATCTGTTGCAATAGATGTAAATATCTACTAAAAATTACGTTTATCCTAACTCGGGTCGTCGATCGATCACTCTGAGTTTAAATGAGCTCTCATTAATTTAATATTGGGATTAACTTTACCTACATTGATTTAGGTGGAAGCAAGGATGAATGAATGAGCTCATAGGGTCAACTACAACTTCAACTAAGTCTTTGCAATTGACATTGATATTTCGTTCATCCTGACCTGGAGCGTTGATCGATCTCATTAACTTAATATTGGAATTAACATTACATACATTGATTTAGGTGGAAGTAGGGATAAATGAATGAGCTCATAGGGTCAACTACAACTTTTACTGAGTCTTTGCAATTGGCGTTCGTATTGCAATCATCCCAACCTGGGTCGTCGATCAATCTCATTAACTTAATATTGGGATTAACATTACCTACATTGATTTAAGGGGAAGCAGGGATGAATGAATGAGTTCATAGGATTAACTACACCTTCAACTGAGTTTTTGCAATTGGCATTGGTATTGTGTTCATCCCAAACCAGGACATCAATCGATCTTATTAACTAAATATTGGGATTAATATTACCTACATTGATTTAGGTGGAAACAGGGATGAATGAATGGGCTCATAGGGTCAACTACAACTTCAGCTGAGTCTTTACAATTAGCATTTGTATCGTATTTATCCCAGCCCAGGTCATCAATCAATCTCATTAACTTAATATTGGGATTAACATTACCTATATTGATTTAGGTGGAAGTAGGGATAAATGAATGAGCTCTTAGAGTCAACTACAACCTCAATTGAGTATTTACAATTGGTGTTGGTATTGTGTCTGGCCCATCGATTGATCTCAGTAACTTAATATTGGGATTAATATTTCCTACATTAATTTAAGTGGAAGTAGGGTTGAATGAATGATCTCATAGGGTAAACTACAAATTTAACTGATCCTTTGTAATTGGTGTTGGTATTGTGTTCATCCCAACACGTGTTGTCGATCGATCTCATTAACTTAAAGTTGGGATTAACATTACCTACATTGATTTAGGTGGAAGTAGGGATGAATGAATGAGCTCATAGGGTCAACTCCAACTTCAAATGAGTCTTTGAAATTGGCCTTGGTATTGTGTTCATCTTGACCTGGGTCATCGATCGATATCATTAACTTAATGTTGGGATTAACATTACCTACATTGACTTAGGTGGAAGTAGGGAGGAATGAATGAACTCATAGGGTCAACTACAACTCTAACTGAGTCTTTGCAATTGGTGTTGGTATTGCATTCATCCATACCCAGGTCGTCGATCGATCTCATTAACTTAATGTTGGGATTAACATTACCTACATTGATTTAGGTGGAAGTAGGGATGAATGAATGAGCTCATAGGGTTAACTACAACTTCGACTGAGTCTTTGCAATTAGAGTTGGTATTATGTTCATCCTGACCCAGGTCGTCGATCTATCACAATGAGTTGAAAATCATTCTCATTAACTTAATGTTTTAAAAACTAGTATCTTTTGAAATTTTAAAAAATAATTAAGATCAATTAGGACCAAATTAACAATTTCAAAACTTGTTATTTTTTTCCAAAATTACAAATCAACCCATACAAATCATCCATTTGTTAGGAATAACTTTTTATCATTTCAAATATCAAGTTCTCGCTCCTTTCTCTCTCTCTCTCTCAATAATACAAACAATAATTACTCAATATATTGCTCAACCCTTAAAAAAAGATTGATTTTCTTCCTATTTTCGACCACATAGTTGTTATTTTTGACTTCATTCTTGCTTGTATCCATTATTTTCTCTGTCTTCGCAGGTAACAAAATTTGAGAAGAGTTCTACATTTGTTCTTTATTCTAAAAATTAGGGATTTCTATTTAATGATGAAAAAGAAGACTTTTAGTTGTATTATCTACAAGAATGGGTTAACAATTTTATGTTTTGATGCTAAAAAAGTAGGAAGCACCGAGAAAACCCTAGTTTTTGTCTCAGTATTTTTGACTGTTGTGGTATTGTTGGATGGTATTTGTAATGTTTTTGGTGGATGTTGTTGTTGGTGTCAGTATTTATGTTTTTGGTATGGTGTCGGTGGTCTTGGTGTTGGTATTGGTAGCTTTGGTGGTGGTCTTGGTGGAATTGGTTACAGTGTTGGTGGTCCATCTATTACAACAGATAGAATATCTTTTGAGAGATATTAAATAGGTCTTCAAACAGATTCCCTATCTGTTCCAATTGATGGGTCATCCGTTGGAGTATTTTTTTTTTGTAATGTGGCGTAGAATAATTTTTTGAAATTTGTCTTAGCTTTTGTTTTTTAAATATGCAGACATCAAATGTAATGTATTTTTTGTTTTTCTATTGTTTGTAGTTAAAAGATGTCTCCCAAAAAAAAAGAATTGAAAGTGGATCAACTTCTGATCACCCAACAAAAATGGCTAGAGTACAGATAGATTCAGAGAAACTTCCTGAATAATCTCAATCAAGGCAAAATGAAGCCGGGGAAAGTGATAACTACTCCTCACCAATATGACATGAAATAATATCGAAATCCCAACATGATTTTGTCAAAAAGATTAGTATCGGTAGGTTTCAAGTTGCGATGCCGATGGATATCCCTGAAAAAGTAACTGGTGTTCTTGTACTTAAATGTTAGTTGCGTAAACGTTTTAATGAATTAACGAGAATTATGAAGAATTAAAACATAGACAAACTTTTTAACAAGAGCTTCTTTGCATACTTTCTTGAGCTGCCTAAGGACTGCACTCTCTGTTTCCCAATGATATGGTATATGTTCTTCTCAAGCATAGGATCAAGTACGCGGTGGATGATAAAGATCCAAAGGAGGAAAAAAAGATAGAAGAAATCTGGATCAACTACTGTGGCATGCCGGTTTATTATGGGTTGAAAGGGTTTGCCATAGTGATGGTCTTGAGATGCGATCGTCCAGAAGAACCTTTCAATAAGGAAACACCCCACAAAGGGTCCAACAAACACAAGGGAAAAAAGATGGGTTGTTGGGCATTATTGGTAGTAGTAGCTAAAAAATGGCAGATTTGATGGCTGATCTTGAGGATAAAGACATACCAAAGAGCTGCAGGGAGAAATTCTGCTTAGTTTGGTTTGTCCATTAGGTTTTACTAGCAAGAGACATTAGGAAAGTCTTAGAAGATGATTTATTGGCGCTTACTGATGATTTTGACAAATTCAATGACTATCCTTGGGGATATAATAGCTACTACTTGACTAATGAATATTTACTGATAAAGCTATCCTCAGTAACAATCACATTATACGGCTTTCCTGGTAAAATTTATCACTATTTTTACTCATCCATTAATTTATAATGACTATATATTTATTATGATTTTTTTTGCTTGCTTCATGTTTTCATTTTTCAGGCTTTGGCATGTGAAGCCATTCCTCCCCTCCAAAAGTAGTTCAAGGATTACCCAGATGAGGTTTCTCATCCAAGGATCATTAGGTAGTTGGCGGCTACAAAGGAAGGGAAAAAAAATTAAGGAGCAGGACGCTGATCTATTTAACCCTCCGGATGATGCAGTACATCTTCTTTCAACTAAAATAATTTTCCTCTAAGAAAGATATTGAAGTGGATGTGCCATCTATTGCGACAGTGGTTTGTCTGTTAGAACAGATTACCCGTCAACTGTATCTGGTGCAACAGATGGGTAATCTGTTGCAACAGACAATCTATATTTTGCAATAGATTAACCATCTGTTGCTCTGGTTCTCTGAATCCGACTTAACGGATTACCCATCTTATACAAATTATGCAACAGATGTATAATTTGATGTAATATATTGTCAATCTGTTGCGACATACAGATCAACTGTTGTGGCAGCTAGATTATCTATTACATAAGTTGGTTGTGTTAACATCATGTAACCTAATTGACTGCAAATTATTATTATATGATTTAAATGCCTCTTGTCTTTTTTATAGGTTGTGTATCCTTGGATTGTGCCTACCGATGATGAGCTGCGGATGACTTCTTTTATTACTCTGGGTTTTGTTGATACAAAAGAAGACCCAATAGTGGATTTAATAAAGAAAGAACTGGCTAGAATAACATCCATAATAAGAGTAGTTAGGCAAAGTCTGTCTAATATTGAAGCTCTTCATGACCAACCTTAAACTTCAAAGGATTCGGGTGCTTCTTTTGAGGGTGTTTCTGGTGGAGTTGTTTGTACTGGTGGTAGCCATCCTATTGCTGCAGCTACTAGTCATGATTATAAGCATGCTCAGCAAAAAATAAATACTTTTGAAAACACCCCTTGCACAGGTCACTCTCATCCATTCACCAGTCCCTCTCACCCATACAGTGGTCCCTCTCACCCATTCGCACCCTCACGTTATCATTGCAAATACAAAGTGTGTAAGGACAGAGAGGATAAACTCCTTGAAATGCTAGAGGCTATTACTGAAGCTTCTGAGAAGTTGAAATCCAGGAGGGGTGTCATTCCATCCAATAAGGTGAGGGAGCCGTGCACTCCTACAATGAAGGTTAGGAGGAAGAGAAGAAAAATTAGAGAAATTCTCACCGTTATGAAAATAACAAAAACTGTAACTCCTCCTGCTCCAAGAGTTATTAAAGTTTAGGGACCACTGAAGAAGGTGGACATATTTGTAGTGCTTGGCAAGGAAAAGGAGGAGGAACTGCAACAAATCATGAATGACAGGATAAAGGTTCAAAAAGAATACACCATGCATTTATTTTTCTTCCAAAGTCTTCAAGAATATGACAAATATGCATGCGTGGTACGAGGATAATATAATTTTACTTTTGCTAACCTAGCCTTCCAATCTACTCCATGAATAAGAATCTACGCAGTAGATGTGTAATCTGTTGCAACAACTTGGTGTTTTGTTGCAACATAATATGCATCTGTTGCATGAGTTGCGTTAGCTGGGTAATCTGTGAACTGATTCAGAGAACCTTCTACATCAGATTCTTTCCATTTATTTTTATTATTTATAATTGCTAACCTATCTAAATTAATTGGCTTCTTATACCATAATATATTGATGAAATTCTCTACCTTATGAGGGGCAGGCAATTAGAGTACCCGGATGCTTATAATGCAGCCGATACAATAATGGACCTCAACTTCTACAGCAATTTCAAGGATAGGTATGCTGATCTCCGTAAGCAAGCTGATTTCGGTGGCTTGGGACTTGATTAGTTAGTTTCTAAATTCCAATGGGATGAAAAAGCGATTAAATATGTTAGAGGGATGAAGCCACATCCATCCTGCAAGAGCTGGACCAAGGCAAAGAGAATCCCTGCAGTCATGAACATGGAAGTTAAACATTTTCTCACTGTTGAGATACTACTCTAAGGGGAAAAGATTAAGGTTTATGATTGCAACTTAACTGTCTTCAGCGAGTACAAGTTTTTAGCCCACATGCAGCCACTCTTGAAGTTATTGCCCAAGTTGTTGATGCAGAGTTAGCTGATGGATTATTTGCTAGCTGAAGTCTTGATGAAGGAATCATGGTATTTTGAAGGTCAAAATAAGAATATCGAGCTCTAGAAAAATATAACCGGTGCAGCGTGCAGGCCATACTCACTTGTACACATCGAGTGTTTGCTGACCGTCAAAGAAATGACCGGTATGTGTGACACTATTATGGGAAAGTTACAATGGGTCTAGGATTATAGGGAATCAACTAAATGGTTGGAGCCCATGTATAAAGAGGAAAATGTAAAAAGACGGAGACGAACATGATAACAATTTTTTATTTTAAGCCACCTCACTTTACATGTAGTGGCAATAATTTTTATGTCTGTGGATAGTTAAATTTTTATAATGCAACAGATAGTATATCTGCTGTAACATATATAATACCTGTTGTAACAGATTGATTATCTATTGGAGTAGGTTGGGCGTCTGTTGCATTAATGGATGTTTCCTGGTCTGTCTGTCGCAATAGATATCTAATCTGTAGCAACATATAATCTATCTGTTGCAACTTATAGATAATCTATTGCAATAAATCAAGAAACTATGAAGACCTATTATATAATTTCTAGCAGATGACCTAACTAAATGGTTGGATCCCATTTATAAAGAAGAATATGTACAAAGATGGAGACGAACACGATAACAATTTTTTATTTCAAGACACCTCACTTTACAGTAGTGACAATAATTTCTCTATCTGGCAAAAGTTGAATTTTTATAATGCAACAGATTATATATTTGTTGTATTAGATAGTATATCTATTGTGTACCTATTGTGACATATTTATTATCAGTTGGAATAGATTGGTCATCTATTGCATTATGCAGATGTTCCTAGCTTGTTTGTCACAACAGATATATAATTTGTTGCAACATATAATCTATCTATTAAAACTGATCGGTAATCTGCTGGAGCAAATAAAAAGTAGGAAGACCTGTTACAAAATTTCCAACAGATGACCTATGTGTTGCATCTCATATGGAAATATATGTCTAAATCTATTTGATAAGATATGTCATCTGTTGCAGCAGATGTATTATCTGTTGTAATATTTGAATCTAGTATTCCATTTCAATTATCATGTTCAACCTAAGGATTAAATTATATTCATAGACAGCATAAAATAAATCGAAGCCTTTAGAAATTACATGAAATAAATAAAATGCAAAAAAATTATTATGGGAACAAATTATCTACTCTACAAATAAATTAACAAGTTAAACAAAGGAGGGTAGATTATTACATTGAAGGAATCAAGCTATAATGATCTAACCAATATGGACAAGTTGTTCTTCATCCGGTATTACAAAATTCGACTTTGATCATCGTGGATCTTTAGTGTCGCTTGCGTATGGCTTCTGAGCTTTCGCTTCTCCATATTTCCATAAAAGAGCAGCATTTATTTTGTGGAGTAATCCAGCATCAAGTCTATCATTTGATACTTGTAATCCATCGCTCAAATAATTGACACAAGCGGCAACAAAAAGACCGCAATCCCTGTATTTTTAAAAAATAGATAATCCATATCTTGTAGTTCATGCAAGCGTTGTGAAATTTATGAAATGAAATTAAATCATGAAACTTATACTTACAGGCTACCAATGGTTTGTTAAGAAATTCCTTCAACATATTGTACATCAAATGGAATACCCATTTTACCCTGGTATGCTTCAATCGTCGACCAATCAGTACGAACCTTTTAGTCTAAAAACCCACTCATATCAAGGTAAGTAGAAAATATTTGGGCTAGCTTTTGTATCTCAGACAAAGGCCCAAAATGTCTCCTTCGCGACATCGAGTCATAAAATTGGATGTGCCTCTCTTTTAGAATGGCGAAAGCCAAAACCCAATGGAATTCATCACTATAATTGATTGGGATGTACACTTTGTTGACTACATTCCAAGGTAAGCCAGCTGAAATGCTAAAACCTTTGATGATGTTGATTAAGCATTCCTCATTTCAGAAAAATTTTGGTTGTTGTTGACAATACCTATCGTAGGCATTATTAATGTAAAATTTGTACAAATAATTGCTTATCTGGTATCTGTATTGTTCTTGTGTTTTCAACTTGGCCTTCTTTTAAAGGTAGTAAAAAATGACATCGATGTGTTGTGCATATTATCAAACATTTCTGATTATGTGACGAAAATATTAATACGCAGATGCAATTAAATAAAGTATTAATTAATAGTACTATGTATGGGATTTAAACCTCATCATTCCAGCAAGTTTGGGGCTGTGACATCAAATAGAACCAATTCTTCATTTCGGGATGTGCAACAATGAAGTAGAACATATAAAAACCAAGACTCAATTCGTTCACTTTGTAGCATTTGTCATTTTTTTTCTATATAATGATTTATATGTGTTAATGACACATTATTACAAAAAGAATCGTATAAACCAATATCTTTTAAAATTGATTTATGTACCTACCGGCATGATGCTTTAACAGCTCATCAAAAATCCATTCTGAATAGTCGTTGATCAACTGCGTTTTTTTTAAGCCTCATACGAGATGTTGAACCCTTCAAATGGGTAATTCTTTCTTTCTCTCGAACTGACGGGCTCCACTTTTTCTTATTCTTTAGAAGTAGTTTATGGATTATAAACTATGATATTATGCTTTTCAGCAGTGGCTTCTATTGTGACATCCACCTGGAAAGCCAAAATTGTCAATGCTAATTATAGATATACAATAGATTGTCCATCTGTAGCAACAAATGATTCTTATATTGCAATAGATAAATCATCTGTTGAGACAAATTTAAATAGGTAAATCAGAGCAGTATGATAATTTCAAATAGATGATCCATCTATTGCAACATAAGACACATATGATACAATAGATAATATATCTGATGTAATAGGTTTGACAACAGTTGTAATAGATGTATATATCTATTTGATAATTTTCAGCAGATGTATCATCTGTTTAAAATAGATATATGCCTGTTTGTTTGTTGGAATAGGTGATGTAAATTCACCTTCTTCAGCTCATGATGATCTCTTGTGGCCCTTGCATACTGAACATCGGTGCAAGAAAAAGACAGAGGCCTTGAAATTTTGGTTTTTTTGATGCTTGATGATTCCTTGGAAGTATGTTTCCTTATCCTCTTAGCCTTCTTGATCTCTAGTGGAGTGTATGGATATGAAATCTTCTTTGAAGGAATAATACCCTCTAAGATGCCATTTCCTTTACAGAATCAGTTAGTGCATTAATAGCATTAATCACTCCATCATGTTTCGCCTTGTAGTCTTGACATTTTTATGCAGAATATTCGTTATGTGTGGTAAAATCTGTACAACTAGTATGATCATAATCATAATGGCTTGTTATTTCAAAAACAGTAAGAAGAGCATCATTAGCCCCAACTGCAGCATCACTACCACTACAATACGACTACCATCATCAACAACAACAAGCCTACCCTCTAAAATTATTTTTCTTGTGATTATTATTGCCCTAAACAATATCATTTTTATTTCATCAACGACCTTAGGGTCCAGTAAAGTTTGCACAGATCATAAAGTAAGAAAAAATAGCATCTTCAACTCTTGATTGGTCGGAACAAGCCATGGATGTATAATCTAAAATAAAATGGCATATATATTAGAATGATGATGAAATCATTTAAAATAATCATTAATTAAAACAAAAAAAATTGATTATAATTGGACTCACTACTTCCTTGAGGGATTGAAAAGATCAAGAAATTTTACATTTTTATCAGTTTTGGCCGACATCCATCTTAGGATTCTTGGACATGAAACATCTTCCTGGTAGTTCATGATAAAAGAAATATTTACCATAAAGGCCCATGAAAATCCATATAAGTTGACTTTCTTTGGTGTCAATAGAGTTAACAAATATTGGACAGTCATTTTGAAGCTTTCATAACCCCAAGGATAGTTGTTAAATGCCTCAAGATCCTGGGAGAAATTTATTAAACCGGGGCTTATGTTGTTGTTAACGTCTCTCGCCCAAAGAATATTATGTACAAACCAAAACAAGGCACAATGATTTCTTGTGCTTCTTTGATAGTATTTTACCTTTAAATGCTCCTATCAAATTATTATTTTTGAAGCTTGGAAAAACAATAGACACTAGGTACTTACGATCACTCGACTTGCCTTTGCCTTTTTTGGTGTGTGGGGTGCTTTATTTTGGGTTAGAGTAGGTAGAACTTGAGAAGGAGAAGGAGGATAACATTTTAGTCTGGTAACTACAGCAAACTCCTTCCAACCAAAACAAACAGGTATGCTACAGTAATTTATCCACACCTCATCCATCTTGTCTTTGATTTCATACATAAACCTACGCTTGAGATGATTGTATACCATTTTCATTTGGAAATGAGCATTGTTATCCTCTGCAAAATCAAGATATTTCCCAAAGCAGCTTTCCCTAAAAAAACATCCAATTTTTATTCTCAGAGTATTTTTCTAAAGGCATCAAAAAATTTTCCCATGGATGAATTAACCATGAAATCACCCGTTAAATTTGTGGCACCATCGTATTACATTCTTATTGGATAGAGATCAATGCTGAAGGTTTTGACCAACTCTTTGATAGAAGGGCTATTAGCATTTGGATCATCTCTTTTGAGATATTCCTCCTCCCCATGTTCATTATCCTCTACTCCTAATTGAGATAATACTTGTAAAGCAATCTCATAGAGTGGTGGATGTAGCTGAGATACTGCATTTGTTCCTTTACTTCGAGTTGATTCAGTTTCTTTTCTTTTTAGAGCCATATTATCTTAAATTAACAGGAATATAAAATAGATTATAATTGATTAATGCATCATTAAAAAAAGATGACAGTAAATCTAATATGCACAACAGTAAAAAAAATAGTTCCAACAGATAACACATCTATTACACTAGGTATGTTATCTGTTGCAATATATAACTGACCTGTTGCAACAGATGAGTAAACTGTTGGAAACAATAAAAAGAAATCTCTAATCTGTCTAACCCGGATGCAATGAATGAATAATCCATTAGAAATAATTAAAACAAATCTCTAATCTTTAGCACCAGGTATGTTATCTGATGCAACATATAACCAACTGATGCAACAGATGAGTAAATTATTGGAAACCATAAAACATATCACTAATCTGTTGCACCAAGTATTTTATCTAATGCAACATATAAATGACATGTTGCAATGGATGAGTAATCCGTTGAAACAATAAAAATAGATCACTAATCTGTTGCACTAGGTATGTTAGATGATTAAACCATTGAAAACTATAAAATAGATCACTAATCTGTTATTCCAGGTATTTTATCTGATGCAACATATAACCAACCTGTTGCAACGAATGATTAATCCATTGGAAACCATAAAATCATATCACTAATCTATTGCACCAGGTTTGTTATCTATTGCAATATATAAATGACCTGTTGCAACGGATGAGTAATTCGTTGGAAATAATAAAAATAGATCACTGATCTGTTGCACCAGGTATTTTGTCTATTACAATATATAATTGACCTGTTGCAATATGAGTAAAACTTTTCAGAGAATAAAAATAGATCACTGAACTGTTGAAACATATCATTCATCTATTGGAAAATAAGTTATCAGTTTGATCAATATTATTTAGTTTTCTTCCAAACAAAAGAGTCATCTTTCGCGACAGATGAATGATCTATTAGATTGTTCATATGTTGCATCGATTTTCATAGTTGCATTAGATTTTAATATGTTGCATCAGATATTAACATCTACTGCCTGAGATATCTTCATCTGTTGCATCAGATGTCTTCATCTATTTCATTAGATGTCTTCATCTGTTGCATCATATATTTTATTTGTTTCAACATATTTTTTCCAAGACAAATAACAAATCAACCTAGAAACACCAACACATCAAAAATACAAACTAAGAACATCAACTGTGAATAAAAATCACCAACAAATCTGAATCAACAGTATGACAGCACGAAGAACAAAATACCAGAATGTAGGGTTTTATTCAGTCCATATTTCAATACTAGAAGAGTTGTTGGCTCAAGTTCCTCTATTTTTGCATAATTTTTTACCTGTGAAAAAGTAAATGGGACGATGAAGAACTCAAAGTTGTTGTCGCTGGAGAAGTCTTCACGTTGATTGATGGTTGAAAGTCGAAAGAGAACTCGCCCGACTATTTTTCACCGGAGATTGAAGGGAGAATTTTGCAGAACTATTAGTAGGGAGAGAGTTGAGAGAAGTTGTCGAGAGAGAGATAGGAGAGAGACTAGTTGATTTGGACTGAAGAGGGGTGTGAGTTGGGTTGATTTGTATTTCTGAAGAGATTAGAATGTTTTGAAAATATTAATCAACTCCACAATAAACTTAATCAAGTTTCCAAATGATGTTTGACCCTTTAAGTTGGTCAATGTCACCAATCCTTCATTCAAGACTTAAAAGACACCTTTCCTTCAATTTTCTCAAGTATGTAGGAATAAACTGTGACGCACGTTCCAATAGACTAGTATATTAAAAGTGTGAACCTTATAAATGTTGTTTGGACTTTTTACCCTTCATTAAAAGTTTTTGTAATAGATAAAATAATTTTTTCACACTTTTCTCCAGTTATTATATATTTTTATTATATTTTTAAGGACTCCTACAATACATAGGAAGATGAAATATATGGGAAAAAAATTAGATGTCTTATTGATATATTAGGAAAATAATTTATATTAATTACAGTAGGTAATGTATATTAAAGGTAATTTGTGTTTGACTTGAGCATTAATTAGTTTTATTTAACGTTGAATTATACATGGCACATTGATATTTTTCTACACGTGATATTAATTAGTTACATCTAATAAATGTATGCAAGGCATATAATATTTTTTTTGGAAGAAAAGGCGTGTTTTTTTTTCTTTCCTCTTTCCTTTTCAGATAGTGAATATGTTCTTTGAGGTTTGTATTTGTTTTTGAAATTTGGAAGAGCTATCGTTTGTTCAAAAAATACAGCAGAAGTAGCCAGATAAAGGTAGCTAGCTAGCAAACAATTGTGTTCATTCAATCTATTTCTTAAACTAATTGTAATACGCATTGGTAGGTTTTCTACCATATGCCTTATTTAATTTGTTTATGTTTTTTGTTTATTTGATTGAAATTGCTAACCAAAAGACCGTTGGCTTGATCCATGGCATGTATTTCCGCACGCAAGAAACAAATCCAATTCATTTTCAAGACAATAATAAAAGGGCAACCACATTTTCTGTTGCTGTCTTAATTTGAGATTTGATGTTTTGAATAGTTTTTTCCACAATGCAAATCAATATTTGGGCCACCAATGAAGCTTGAAGCTCCAAGAAGTGGTTTGTAGTTTTCCAGTCTTGCTTGACTTAAGAAATATACATATATTCCAATAATCTATATGTTTGCATTTCATAGAGTACTCACCTTCAAATATCAGTCCATCACATGGATAATTCTCTCCAGGTTGCCATAATATTTTTAAAAATTTCATAGTATTGAAATTATGTAGGGTAAGGAGAAATAAAAATGCACCCAAATCATACCCCTAGTTCATAGGGATAAAGAGGTTGTTTGAAATATTTTAACTAAAAAAAATTGAGTTTACATAGTTATATTATAAAATTGTTTATAATGATAGAACACTTGATATTTTTATTAAAGGAGAGAACAAAGTGCATGTAGATATTTCCCTACCTCACATAGATAAAGAAGTTATATTTTAAAGAACTTGACTTATGTGAAGTTGAGTTTGCCGATTCGTTATATCTATAAGCCTGTTTTGAACTTCTTGGCATTGTTCTGTTGGTTCTCTTCAATTATGTTTTGGTATTGACTAATAATTTTTTTGTAAGATGGCTTAAATTTTCTTGAGTTTTGTCTGTTTCTTCCTTTTTTATTGCTAGAAAATTATATGCAATATCTTCATTTGTAGTTCATCACGATCGATTCCACCCATCTCTTAAAATTTAAGCTTGTCTAAGTTTTCTATTTGTAGAGGTAATTCCTTGATACCAAGGTGACATTTAGATTTTTATTCTTTTCCAGTGATGGCATAGACCTTAGTTGTTTACATTGTCAAAGAAAGAATGCTCTAAGACTTCCCAAGTTAGATAGCAACTCAGCAAATTCATAAGAACTGAGTTATTTCTCAAATCGAGTAATTGGAGGTTATTCATGTATTGAGAGAAAGATATTGGAAAACAACATCTAGACAAAAGTAGGGTCGACAATGTGGAGTAATTGGGAAAATAGACAAAATCATCTTTATTTTGTTGATATTTGCTATTTTTTCTTCTACTTTCTTTTCCTTATATTCAGGTTCCTGCTGGTTCTTTATCAATGAATGCTCTTCCTTAAGTTTAGGTACCCATTAAATATGTTTATGTCGTGATGCAACTTCTTTTCTAGATGGTGATTTTGTCTTCTTTAATCACTCTAATACTTACTATAAAATTGTGTGATTATCAAGGTCTATTTTGAAACTATGTGCTTGTATAGGATGTTTTATTTAAGGACACTCTTCCTTCACCAAAACATAAAAGGTGAGTTCTACAAATTGATGAATTGGATCGGCTATATTGTTCACAGTTTTAGCTTACTAAAGGCATGACCTTAGATAGGAGGTTATTAAAAACTCTTATTAGGGTGTAAGGTTAGTGAGACAGTGGTGAATCATATTTTGTTTTCTTGTGTCCCTATCTGAGAATATCCTGTAGACATATAAATTTATTGGATTAAATTCAATAGAAATTTGGATTGAATCCATGTCCATTTAGGTTGAAATTAGTTTGGTCTTTAAGAAAATAATAGGTCTATTCAATTCAATTCAAGGTTTACTTAACGTTGAAGCCCAAACTCATGCCACATCTTAAGTGACGTGGTGTCCAGTCAAATTAAAGATCAACAAGAGAAGGCCACATGTTTATATGATGTGCCAAATAAGGTTAAATTGAAGATTCTATAAAACATCATCAATTATCAAAAATAATATTGTTTTTAACCAATCACAAGGAGACTTATCACATACCATTTGTGATAAGCTTGTTGACTTGATGAACCAATCATAATGCGGTAGAACATGTTATTTTCACTTGGACTATCTACCCCTAAAATACAAATAGGAGGGTTATAAAATTTTCTGAGATCATTCAACAAGCATTGGAGAAAGCCACGACATCAACTACACTGTCCTTCAAAGGAGTAATCAATAGAGTTCTTCCCAGAGATCAACACAAAGTGACAAAGTACTACATGACGTCCCTGGAGATGAAACATGTCTCAAGAAGGTTTGAATCATCCTATATTTGAGAAATACGCTATGAAATATCGTTGAATAACAGAAAAAATTAGGAGAGGAGAATCAAAAGAACAATGAAATTGTACTCAAAAGATTCATTAAAATTATCTTCTTCTTTTTTTATAAATATTTTTCTTGAAGTTAATTTTCAATACTATAAAAAAATTGTGACATATATCCTTTTCAATATTTTCAGAGTTTTTCCTCGAAAAATTGATTATGTTAGAGGCCTAATATTTTGCTTGAACATTGTTGAAGGATGAACGAAAAGTATGATCAGTTTTCTGCCTAATTCTCTACCATTTACTGACATCTGAAGACACTCAAGAATTATTCATGTGGAGATTTTATTCATGAATTAGAGCTAACTATCAGTGTTGGGCATTTCAATTTGTTGGGCTTGAGAGGTTGCACTACAACATCCTCTTAGTAGGGTCACCAAAGGATTATTGTTAGTGATTTGCAAAAAATAGGAGCCTATATGATCATTTATTTGGGTTGTGATGGAACAAATTGAGTTGGCCTATTATTCAAAAAATTGCAATTGACATGGCTAAAAGCTTCGCTTACTTTCATTAGAGAGCACAATTGGCTATGACTCATAGGGACATAAAGTCAAGTAATATAATTTTGGATGAGAATTTTATGTCCAAGATTGTGGATTTTGAATAGGCATAGTTAACCCCGAAGTTAAGACACACATGAGCACTCATGTGGCATAGACAATGGGATACATAACGCCTGATTATGCATTGTATGGTTAATTACATAAAAGAGTGATAAGAAATAAAAGAAATGAATAAACCTTATAAAAGATTGATTGAAAAAAATAGGAAAGTAAATTCAAGGTTTAACGCATTATAAAAAAAGTAAAAAAAATTAAAGGTAGTATGTTGTGATAATACATAAAAAATATTTATATTACACTTTGCAGGTTGTGAAGACACAAATACTTAAATGCATCGAGAGAAAGCAAAGTGACAAATTAAATAACATTGTGAGCCCAATTGTACTTTAAGGCTATAATTTGTGTCTTGTAACCATGCAATGGACTGAACTAAATAACATGAAAATTAATTAATGTTGAGAAACAAAGAAGTTATTAATGAATAGGGGGTAATAATTAGTACAATTATAGATGGTCAATTAGGTAGGGATAGCTAGAAATATATTTTGTTGACCAAACGCATCGACAGACTCCTTAACTTGGTACAAAATTTTAATTTGGCACCTAAAGTGGATGTTGTTTATTTCAAACACCTAAACCAGCAACAAACAATATCATTTTGGCACCTTTTTTCATCAGCTTTGCCACGTGGATTGCACTCTCTTTCGACATAGATTAAACGATCAATTGATTTGTGTCAACTCATTTTAAATCATCACATTATTATATACACCCACAATTACTTTTTTTTAAAATACATAACAGGTTGTCTGATGAATTAATGACACGTGGTTTTTAATCAATTAATTACAAAAGTATTTTGACTTTATCTTCCTCACCCAACGATTCTTCAGGCTTACCCTCCATCAATGGAGGTTGAATTTTTCAAGGATGATAAATATGCCAATGCATTCTTTAAGGATGACAGATCCCCATTAATAGCTTCACGAATTTCGTATATATGACTAATAAAAGGATGAAGGAGAGGGAGGCCTATGTTCTATTATAAAATTAATTAACGAAAGAAAACATGGTACTAATAACTCAAAAAATTCATTTTTTTCTTTATTTGCATACAACTTGCAAAATAAATTTAGAAGCACTGGCTGAATCAACTGAATCTATTGAATGAATGATTTATTGGTTAATTAATTAGGTCAGAACGACATAAAGAAGATGTCCATTAATGGAAGTCGAATTTTTTGACAAATTTTTATTTTCTTCACTTTTTAGATTATATTGTTAGAAGTGATGTGGAAAAATAATCAAATAAATTATTATTTAAGAGATAGAGGGGTTTTGGGAGTACCATTAAAAGAATTAAGCTTTAAAAAATGGTGGAAGATAGTGGGATGAAAAAATGGGAAAGAAGAAGATAAAATAAAATGAAAATGGGCTAAAATAACGTTGTTATGTGCCCAAAACAAGTGTTCTACACTCACACTACTGTGCAACAAAAAGTGTTAAAATGACATAGTTTATGGCTACTTTAAGTGCTTAAAATGAATAACGTTTACTTTAGGTGCCAAACTAAAAGATCATGTCACCTATCAATGAGTTTGGCCTATTTTGTTTGGACTCCAGCCATGTGATGCATCATATGAACAATGAAGTTATTGTGATGTATCATGGCTGGATGCATTACTTTGATCTTCTTTCTGTGGACTACTAGCTCGAAGATAGTAGTAGTTGCTTGTGGCTTTGAGTTGTAGGTGACAAAAGAGTTTTAAAATGAGGTGTAGGTTACACAAGTCTTAATAATTAAGTGTAGGTGACTATTACTTTATTATGGATTAGAAAAGTTGGGTAAGTTTGAGAATAGCCCAAATGTTTTTAAATTTACACTTTAATCCCAATGTTTACCTAATATAATGGGAAACGGAGGGGGAAAAGTGTATTTCTCTCTCTCTTCTCATCCACTGTTGTTTCCTCTCTCTTAGCAATTCTTATTGTTCATTGTTACTGCTGTTTTATTCATCATCTTTTACTTTATTATCATTATTTCTACTTCATTATCATCTTCATTTTCTTCTTTTTGACCATTGTTGTTGCTGTTACAGCTACTGCTTCTATCTGACTGATTTGTTATGTTAAATTTTATTTTATACATTACTTTCCACTTTGGCATTACATCACAGGAGACTTTGGAAAGTCAAATTATGATAGTTGAATTTTTCATTTGGGTAATTATTATTGTGTTGTTTTTTCAACAATAGATAGCACGCAAACATGAATGCAACATAAGGGACATCTATTTAAACAGATCAATCATCTATTGTGACAGATGAGCCAACTATTGTAACAAAAGAGATATATTGATTCAGGTTTGTGGTTGAATCAAACAGATGGGTCATCAGTTGCAAAAAACTAGTTATTTGTTATAACGGGGGTAAATATCTGTTACAATAGATTAGTGACCTACTGCAACAGAACCTGAGCTCGATTTTGACAAATAAGTTATCTATTGTAATAGGGGGTAAATATCAGTTGCAATAGATTAACAACCTATTGCAATAGAACTTGTACTCCATTCCAACAGACTCGTCACCTATTGCAATAGATGTATAGTCTGTTGCAATAGATGTTTCACCTGTAACATCAATCCCAGAAGTTTAGTAATCTATTGTGATTGACCATTTACTTGGTGCAACAGATTACACATCTGCTAGAATTCATGTTACGACATTATGTAATCACTATTAACTTTTTTTAACAAATGATTTTATTTAGGTTCCACTAATGGAGGGATCAATAACAATAGGGGTGGATTGTCATGGTCAATGGATTGAGAAGAGAAATCAATACGTATGGCATTGGAATGAGGCTGAAATGTGAGAGACGATAGCTTTGATAGTCCAAAGTGATGTTTTGTATGATGATTTTGTGAACTTAATCATCAGCTATTGTGTACTAAATTGTCAACCGGAAGAACTCGTTATCAGCTTCATGTACGACTTCTTTGAAAATCATAGGGTACTGCCTTTCAAGACAACTGATCAGGTTTATTTGCATGCTTATCTTAATGATTCATCCAGGTTGATGTTAAGGGTGTATGTGGTTGAAAAGACGAGAGATAATAAGAATTAGAGGGTAGTAGAATAAGAACAACAAGACATCTTTATTGATAGGTTGGATGATCTAGACATGAATATTCCAGATAATAATCAAACACCTACACCTATTGATGCGGCCAATACGGTAGGTCGTTCTTCTAGATTGACATAATCTGGAAATCTTCAAGACTACAAGACTGGATTTTTTAATGGAATGTCATTCAAGGACAAGAATGAACTATCTACCACTTTTTTTTATTTCTTTCTTGAAAAAAAATTTCAGAATAAAGAAGGTGATTAGTTCAAAAAGTGTCTTTTGCTAGAAATGTGCTAATCCAAACTGCAAGTGGTAGTTGAGAACGGTGAAGTACATAAGTTCTACCAGATTTGTCATTCATAAACATGAAAAATAGTACGCATGTGGTTCAAAGCACATCTCGAGCCAAAATCCTTAGCCATAGAAAAGGTCCTCGGTGAATATTTCAAAAATAGTTTCCCCGATGGTAAAGGCCCTTCAACAAGGGTTATGGCCAATCAACTCCTTACAAAATTGGGTGTCTTGGTCATTTATTGGAGGATATATATCTCCATGGGTATTTCCAAGGACTTGGTTTTGGGGAAACATGTGCATGGGTATGCAGTCCTAGATGTCTACCGTTACATGATTAAGTCCACAAATTCCAAAAGTAAGACGACATTGTATGTTGATAAAAATAGAAGGTTCAAGTGCATTTTTGTATCCTATGGTGCTTGGATTCAAGTTTCTTGACATTTGAGAAAAGGAATAATTGTCGACATTACCTTCTTAAGGAGCAGGTATGATGGAGTTTGCTAGTGGTGGTGGCGCATGATACGGAGAATCACATCTTTTCTGTCACTCTTTGTGTAGTGGACAAGGAATGTGATGCCTCTTATGAATTTTTTTTGAACAGCTACGATGCTACATAGAAGATACCAAAGTGTTATGTTTTGTTTTGGATAGTCATCTAAGTATTCGAAAGATGGGTGCAATTTTCTTCACTTCAGCTTACTTTGGTTGTTGCATCAGGCATCTTAGAGAGGATATTCGGATGAAATATCAAAGTGAAAGGTCGTAACACTTTTTTATAGAGAAGCTAAAACATATAGTAGAGAGAAGTTCTTAGACCATTTTAATAAAATAGAGGATATACATCCCAAGGCAGCAGAACATCTCATGCGTGTCGTTTTTGAGAGATGAAGCCAAGCATTCTTTCCTGCAAATAGGTACATTCTTATGAATTTAATATCTTGTTTAAGTTACAGGTTTAGTATGATGTTGTACTAAGTGATTCTTTTGTATAGGTTCAATATTATAACATCAAACATAGCTAAATCAGTGAATTCATTGTTTGGCGAAGAAAGAGAATTTTTGATCAAGGGTCTGTTCCAAGTAATAAACAAGAAGTATGGTCAATTTTTTAATGAAAGGCATGTGCAGTTCGAGGGTGTAGGAACCACATTTATTCTAGAAATTTTAAAAATAATATCAATGAACATCAATCTAGGGAATACGTTATTATCTCATCAAATAGAAGATTACAAATTCAATATCACCGGTAATGGTGATGTTGCCATGGTCGATTATCAAATAAGATCTTGCATGTGCAGATCTTTTGACTTGGACAAAATACCCTATTCACATGCTTTGGCAGTACTTCGAGCTCAATACGGTGCGAAATATGGACCTGAAATTTACAAGCACTCCTCTCAATATTATTTGGTGGAAAAATATAAAATGATATATAGTGGACATATTACTCTTGTGCCTCCCGAAGAATCTTGGGTTGTTCCTGCAGAGCTTTTAGGGAGATTAATACCTCCTCCATATATTGACCCAAGCTCTATCAAATTGGGAAAAAAGCCATATAAGAGGAGGCGTGGAGTCAAAGAATCATTTTCATCAAGAAAAACTAAGTCCTCCGTATATAAGCGCGCTGGCCACAAAAGAAATACATGCCCAGATCATAATCCACCATGATCGTTGTTATTGCAAATTCTTGTGTTGTTATTTGTTATGGACTTTTATATATTTTTCTCATTGTTGTGAAAGTAATGTTATCATTTATTATATATAAAATATCCTTTTTAATAACTTGTGAATTAATAAAAAGAGGAAAAACATGAACTAAATACAGCAGACCACAATTATTTTCAACAGATTACCATTCTATTGCAATGGATGGACATTAGCAGGAAGAGCACAATATAGTTCATCAAACTGGAATGTTTTTCTCCAACAGCTGACAAATCTATCACAACAGATAGATAATCTATTGACAGAAACCCAACCGTTGACCAATTTATTCTAACACATGGTCCATTTGTTTAAAAACTCAAAAGCCAATATTTCTAGCATAAAATATCTTTTTTTAATAACTTGTGAATTAATAAAAAGAGGTAAAACATGAACTAAATATAGTAGACCACAATTATTTTTAACAGATTACCAATCTATTGCAGTAGATTGACATTAGATGGAAGAACACAATACAGTTCATCAAACTGGAATGTTTTCCTCCAACAGATGACAAATCTATCGTAACATATAGATAATCTGTTGACAAAAACCCCACCGATGACCAATCTATTCCAACACATCGTCCATTTATTGAAAGAACTCAAAATCCAAAATTGTTATTGCTGCTGGATTCAAAATTGCTCCTTACCCCCAGTCGTCGACATGTTAACATGCATGTTTAGAAGAAATAGACAGAACGAAAATTGAAAAAGAATTAAAAAGCCAAAGTTGACTAAAAATAAATTTTCATTAAATGAAAAATAAAATAAATTAGGTATAGATCCGATATAGAAAAATTAATATACATAAGCTAAAAGAAAAAACACATTCTAATTTTTATTATTATTATCATCAACATCATTATTATCGCCAGCCGACCAATCTTCAACCGGCAGCAGTAGGTCCCTCTTCATACTGTGAATCTTTCAGATCATCCTTGCTCTCACAGTGCCAAACTCCCACTGCAGGTCATTAACCTGCCTCTATAGTTCCCGCACTCTATCACACAAATAGCAATGTGTCAAACAGGATCATCCTTCTCTAGAACATGCATGAATTGACAAAAAATATAGACACAAAAGTAAAGAAAAGAGTCCAAAGGTAATACAATGCATACTACCAAATGGTAGGTTTACACAAGTTAAAAGGCACGACTGTTAAGCTCCATTGTATTAATTACATTTAAACTACAGATATTTTATTTTTTGTGAAAAGTCTTGACTTTCTTTTTACATTAATACTTCTCACCTTTTCAAAATGGTTTACTTGATAACAACCATTATTATTAAGTTTTTACAACAGATCATCCATCTGTTGCAACAGATGGTCTGCATGTAAAATAAATGAGACATCTGTTGCAACATCTGGATTATCTATTGTGATAGATGGACCATATGTTAGAGGAGATGTTTTGATTTCTTCTAATAGCTAATTCATTAGTTGCAACAAATGAAGAATTTAATTCATCGGCTGTTTTGAATGTGTTAGATAAAAAGTCATGACTCTTTACTTCCTTTTTAATATTCATCACATGCATGTAGATGAATAAACATGGTCTAACATATCTTGATGGCGTAGGAAGAATAAAGTTTGTGCAGATGAATGGATCAAATTTTATGCATGCTAGTTATGTGTTATTGATTAGGCTACCATGACAAGATCCTATATTGTACAGTTTAGTTTGATAGGTGCAAACCAATAAGGATGAAAGATTTCAAGATAGTGGTATTGATACCCTATTACAATTTAATGATGGTTTATGCTCATGTTTTTGTGTTGAATTTGGGGAAGGGTTTAAATTTTTTGCGGTAGTGTAAATATCCAATAGTGAATGTTTTTGTGTTGAATTTGGGAAAGGGTTTAAGTTTTTTGCGATAGTGTAAATATCCAATAGTGATTGGACCGATTTTAATAGTGCAACGGACTTCTGGAAAGGCCAGCGAAGTGTAAAACCCTAAATATTTATATCCCAGTCCATCCATTAGTACGTACTTGTAACACTTAGAATATGAAAAATAAAGTTAAGAGTTGAGGGACTTAGTCATTTTCACTCCCTTTAAACTTCAAAGATTTCTAAGTTGACCCTCCGGGATCTAAGATAATTATTTTGAGTTAAATTATATTTAGATATGAAAATAACATGCCTCGGGTATGTTTTGAAAATTTTAGACGAGAAATGGATTGTATTTGAATTGGCAAAATAGTAGCTCACAGCGATTAGGCCGCGTGGCGGTGAGTATCGCGATGAGGGGGCCACCGCATCGTGGTAGAGGCCAAATTGAAATTTGTTAATTTCAAGAGGGTCACAGCAATTGCACCATGTCAGGGTGAACTCCAAAACAATAATTGTCATAATCCAGTGAGTCACCGCAATTCCACCACATCGTGGTAGGTATCGCGATAACCCATTCACCACATCATGGAAAGGCCTTAATCAGCATCCTAATTACGAATTTTAAATCCCATGGGCAGTTTAGTCTTTTGCCCATATCCCCAAATTGTATAAATAAAAGATTAATCATAATATTGAGCAAAATATGCTCATCACTTATCACATCCCTCTCAATTAAAAACCCTAGTCTTCAATATTAAACTTCAAGAATTCCCAAAATTCCACCATTCTTTTCCCAAAATAGTTCAAAATTCAAGGTTCCCAATTTAAGAATTCCAAGAATCAATCTTCAAGAGCACAAATAGGATCTCAAAACTAAGCTTCTTCATCTAGTTCATCAATTAAGGTATGTGGGGTTTTAAACAAGGATAAATCATCCAACCTTGAGCAGAAAAATAGTTTTGAATTATAAATTTAATTGATTTTACATCAATTTCAATTTAAGGTTCATACCCATTTAATGCTATTTGAAGATTATGATGTTTTAAGTGTTTTGATGTTGAATCACATGTCTACTTTCTTAATTTGATGCGTATAATTATATTTTCCAGATTTTGAGTTAAATTATATATATTTACATTATCAAGCATGAGCATTATGATGTTTTGATATGAATTTGAAGCATGGGTTATCAATCCCTAGTTGAATATTGTTATTTCAAGAATGATAATGCTTTTAAGCATCTCATGATATGATTTAGACAGCTTTGAATATTAATTTGATCTTTTGATCTTTAGCTAAGATATGGAATTCACTTTACTGCTTGAATTTAATTTTGAATGAACAGATGCACAGTTAGATTTTAGTATGAAACATTATGATTTTTAAAGTGGATTTTGCTACAGAATGAGCATATAATTAAGGGAGTGGTATTTAGCATCGAACAGGAAGTATGGGTTTAGTGCATCCTACTTACCTAGAACTATGAGCTAACGTAGGTACAGATTCAGTATTCCCATTTCTATATGGACGATAGTTACAGATGTGATCACTTATCTCAGGTTTACTCCCTAGAAATAGTATGACACCTCTCCCCAACATAGGTTTTCCCCTGAGGGGAACAAGACGTTGGACTCCATTATAGCTCACATAGTTTATATTGATTAGGAGAACCTCCATAATAGAAAATAATAACAGAAAAGGTTTTAGAAACTAGGTAAAAAGTCTCATAATTTTACTCAGATATTATCTTGCATAGCACATCAGTTATTAAATTTCATCTTTCAGTTTTCAGTGATAATAGTGAGTCCTTTTAAAATTTAGCTTAAATGATTTAAAAATACTATACAAGAATAATTTTTAAACTTTAAAGGTGATGGCTCACTGATTTTACATAGTATGTTTAGTTGTTCATGATGTATGATTTTTAGGTTTCAAATATTCCAGCCATGTGAGTCATTACATAGAGTATACATATTCTATGAATTTTATAACGTTAATATATTGATTTACTATGCATTCACCCTCATATGTTAAGTACATCCACAAATTACTGATCTATCTATACATCTATGGGCTACACTATCTCATAATATATTTTCAGGTACTCAGTCTCAGTAGCATGAGTTATTTTGGGTATATCTATCTATATCTCTATAGTCGATGAGTCCTTATGGTTTGAAGGCCCATTTATCAAGACTTCCAACTTTTATAGTATTTGATTTATGGTTTATTGTTTAGTCCGAGTTAGTTGGGGGTTTGTCCCAATGGTTATCTAGTTTATTAGTAGTAGAGGCTTGTCAGACTACTAGCTATTTTCTAGACTTTCAGTAATTGTTATTCAGACAGTTTCTTTAGTTTATTTTAGTTTATTTTTGATATAATACAACAATATTACTTGATTAATTTATCGAGAAATGAGTTACAGATCTAGTAGAAGGCTTACAGGGTTAGCTTGAGGCTACTCATAGTCTTAAAAACTATGTGACATCTCGAGACCAGGTTTTGAGGTGTTATAACTTGGTATTAGAGCCTAAGGTTTAGGGAGTCCTAGAAAGTCAAACAAGTTGCGTTACATAGAGTCTTAAGCATGGGTGCGAAGCGCGCCACAATCTATGAGCAAGAGGTTATGAGATATTTTAGGAAAATCATCTCTTTCTTTCATAATCTATCGTGCTTACAACTATCTTTATATACTATTAACTCCTGCTCTTTCATGAAAGAATGCACCTTCTCACAGAGCTAATGCCCATAGGAATGATAACCAGCAACCTTATCCTGTTGATCCCTTGAATAAGAATGTGACTCATGCAGAATTTTAAGCTTCATTTTAGGCCTTATCCTAAGTTGTGACCGCTAATGTTTATGCCAATAATCAGGCTACAATTCTATGTCAAAAAAAAGGTAATTTAGATAGAGCCAAACTTTGTGATTTCATGAGGATGAATACACCCAAATTCTTTGGGTCAAAGGTACGAGAGGACCGTAGTTATATCTGGATAAGGTAAAAAAGATCGCCTAAATTATGCATATTTCTAAGGAGGAGAGTATGGAATTGGATTCTTATAGGTTGAATGATGTTGCTTATGATTGGGTTATTATGTCGAAAAAGGTAGGGGTTAGAATGCAGCTCCCATGAGTTGGCAGGTACTTTAGGATGCTTTCCTAGAAAGGTTCCTTCTGCGTGAGTTACAAGAATCTAACATTGGGGAGTGAATGAATCTGAGCCAAGGCTTAATGATAGTGAAGAAGCACTACCTTAAGTTCAAATAGTTATCTAAGTATACTCATAAGTTTATAGCTGACACTAGATATAGTATTAGTAAGTTTGTTACTGGAGTGTCTGGATTGGTAGTCAAAGAATGTAGGACTGCCATGCTTGTTAGGGATATGGATTTTCCTAGAGTGATGACTTATATCCAAAAGATTGAGGCAGAAAAGTTAAAAGAAGGGGATAGAAGAAATAAGAAGGCTAGGACTGGGTAGTTTGAGTGTGGCCAGTTAAGTTCTACAAGGGGAAATCATTCACAGTTTTAGAGTCGTCTGCCTTTGCCAGTGCCATATTCAGCTAGTTCCCTCATACCTAGAACCAAGCAGGAACAGTGCGGTAAGACTTCTATGTCCAGATCTTAGAATAGTATGGGTGGAATACCTAGTTATCCTTCATGTGCTAGATGTGGTAAAAATTATCTTGGTGAGTGTTTTTTGGGTCAGAAAGGTTACTTTGGATGTGGTCAGTTGAGCCATGGTATTAAGGAGTACTGGTATATTAAGCAAGGAAGCTGGGATATTCATCCCCAGACTCAAGCTACCAGTGCATCAGCTCCTATAGTTCGCCAAATTCCTTCTCAGGGCGCATCATCCTATACTGGTGGTGGTCAATGACATAACTTATTCTATGCTTTACCATCCCACCAGGATTTGTAGAGCTCACCAGATGTTGTTACTAGTATGCTTTGTGTCTTTCATCTTAATATTTATGTGTTGTTAGACCCTGGGTTGAGTTTCTCTTATGTGACCCTATTAGTTACAGTTAATTTTGAAATAGGTCCGGAAAGGATTCCTAAGCCCTTCTTAGTTTGTACTCCGGTGGGTGAGTCAATTGTAGCCAAACAGATCTAAAGAAAGTGTCCCATTACTGTCCTTCATAAGATCATGTTAGAAGATTTGATAGAATTAGACATGGTTAACTTTGACCTTATTCTTGGCATGGATTGGCTCCATTATTGCTATGCATCCATAGATTGTCGCACACGAGTGGTGAAATTCTAGTTTCTTGATGAACTAGTCTTTGAGTGGAAAGGCAATTCAGTGTCCCCTAAGAGTCATTTCATATCTTATCTTAAGGATAGAAGGTTGATATATAAAAGGTGCATCTATTATCTAGTTTGAGTCAAATACACTAAGTCTGAGACTCCAACAGTTCAGTCAGTTCGCGTAGTCAATGAATTTCCTGATGTGCTTTCTTAAGATTTGCCAGGGGTACCTCCCAATAAGGAAATAGAATTTAGAATTGATCTTCTTCCTGAAACCTAGCCTATCTCTATTCCTCTATATCGTATGGCTCCTGCCGAGCTTAATAAGTTGAAAGAACAACTTAAAGACCTCTTAGATAAGGGTTTCATAAGGCCTAGTGTTTTTCGTAGGGTGCTTCCGTCCTGTTTATGCATAATAAAGATGTTTTTTTATGAATGTGCATCGATTATCATCAGTTGAATAAAGTCACAGTTAAAAACAAATATCCACATCCTTGAATTAATAACTTCTTTGATCAACTCCAAGGTGCAAGTCATTTTCCAAGATTGACCTTAGATCCGGCTATCATCAGCTTCGAGTAAGGGACTGTGATATCCCAAAGACAACTTTTAGAACCTGTTATGGTCATTTTGAATTTTTAGTCATGTCTTTCAGGCTAACAAATGCCCAGCAGCCTTATGTACTTAATGAACCATGTGTTCAAACAGTACCCAAAAATTTTTGTCATAATCTTTATTAATGATATCCTTGTCTATTCCTGTAGTGAGGATGATCATGCAGACCATCTTAAAATTGTGTCACAAACTCTTAAAGATCACTAGTTGCTCACCAAAATAAATGTGAATTTTAGCTAAGGTCAGTAGCTTTCGTTGGTCATGCAGTTTCTAGTGATGGCTTTAGAGTTGATCCCTAAAAGATAGAAGCCATGAGAAATTGGCCTAGACCCATTTCTCCGTTAGACATCAGAAGTTTCTTGGGTTTAGCTGGCTATTACAGATGGTTTGTTGAGGGGGTTTTGTCCATGGCATCTTCTATAACCCGATTAACTTAGAAGAAGGTCAAGTTTCAGTGGTCAGATTCTTGTGAGAAGAGTTTTTAGAAGTTGAAGACTCGACTCACTTTAGCCCTAGTCTTAGCATTACCTGATAATACAGATGGATTCACTATTTATTGTGATGCCTCTAGAGTTGATTTGGGTTGTTTTTTGATGTAGAGAGGTAAGGTCATAGCCTATGCCTCTAGAAAGCTTAAGCCTCATAAAAAGAACTATCCTACTTATGATCTTGAGTTAGCTACTATTGTGTTTACCTTGAAACTATGGAGGCACTATCTTTATGGGGTGCATGTTAATGTGTTTATAGACCATAAAAGTTTGCAGTATATGTTTACGCAGTGGAAGTTAAATCTCTATTAAAGAAGGTGGCTAGAATTGTTGAAAGATTATGACATGAGTGTTTTGTATCATTCGAGAAGGCCAATGTTTTTGCAAACGCCCTTAGTAGACTTTCTATGGGTAGTGTTGCTCATGTGGAGAGTGATAAAAAGGAGTTATTTGGGAAGTTCATCGATTGGCTAGATTAGGTGTTCTTTTGGTTGTTTCGGCTGAGGGTAGCATTTGGGTACAGAGTAGTGCAAAATCTTCCTTAGTTTATGAGGTAAAGGAGAAACAAGATCAGGATCCCATCCTAGTTAAGTTAAAGAATTCAGTTAGAGTTTAGAAAGTGGAGGTTTTCTCCCAAGAGAAAGATGGCGTGTTAAGATACCAAAGTAGACTGTGTGTACTATATGTTGATAAATTGCGATAGCTGATTATGGAAGAACTACATAGTGCGCGTAACTCCATTCATCCTAGGGCTACCAAGAAGTATTGAGATTTACGAGAGATTTATTGGTGGAGTGGTATGAAGAAAGATATTACAGAGTTTGTAGCTAAATATTTAGTTGTCCAATAGGTTAAGGTAGAGGACCAAAGGCCAGGTGGTACTTTCCAAGAGTTCAGTATTCCTACATGGAAGTGGGAAGAGGTGAACATGGATTTTGCAATAGGGTTACCTTGTTCATGACGTCAGCATGATTCAATTTAGGTGATAGTAGATAGGTTGACTAAATCAACCCATTTCTTACTAGTTTATACGTCCTACTCAGTTGAAGATTATGCTAAGTTGTATATTAGAGAGTTCGTTAGATTGCATAGAGTTCTGTTGTCTATCATTTTAGATAGGGGTACTCAGTTTACATCTCACTTTTGGAAAGTCTTCCAGAAGGGTCTTGGTACCCAAGTTCACCTTAGTTCAGTTTTTCATCCTTAGATAGATGGTCAGGTAGAGAGGACCATTCAAACTCTAGAAGATATGTTGAGGGTATGTGTGCTTGATTTTAAGGGTAGCTGGGATGAGCATTTGTCATTGATTGAGTTTTCCTAAAACAACAGTTACCATGCTAGCAATAAGATAGCCCCATTTGTGGCACTTTATGGGAGGAGATGTAGATCACCAATCGGTTTGTTTAAAGTGGGTGAGGCTACGTTGGTAGGGCCAGATGTGGTGTTACAAGCTACGGATAAATTCAAGTTGATTAAAGAGAGGTTGAAAACATCCCAGAGTCGTCAAAAATCATATGTAGATGTGAGGAGAAGAGATATAGAGTTCGATGTTGGTGATTTAGTTTATTTGAAAGTTTCACCCATGAAAAGGGTGGAGAGATTTGGCAAAAAGGAGAAGCTTAGTCCCCACTAAGTTGGTCCCTACAGGATATTGAGCCGTGTTGGGAACGTGGCATGTGAGCTTGAGTTGCCTACAAATTTATTATTCGTACATCCTGTATTTCGTGTGTCCTTGTTAAAAAAGTGGATTGATGATCCAACGGTCGTAGTACCCTTCGAATGCACAAATATTCATAATAGCCTCTCCTATGAAGAGATTCCAATCGAGATCCTTGATTGCCAAATTGAATACTAAGGAACAAAGAAGTTCTCTTGGTTAAGGTTCTTTGGCGGAATCAATCCTTTGAGAGAGCCACTTCGGAAGAAAAAGTAGATATGCAAACCAAGTACCCTCATCTTTTCGCTGCAGATTAAGATTCAGTTCAAGGTAATTCCTCAGAATACCTTTTTTCATTCCAAGTTTCATCTTTATATAGCCATTCATTCGATAGTTCTTTCATTTGCAAATCAGTTTAGTCATGCTTTCAGTTGTGCGGGCCAGTTATAGCCTCAATTTTTGGCATCTCAGATGACTAGTCTTATTCGAGGATGAATGTTCCCAAGGAGTAGATATTGTAATACCCCGAATATATCTAGCTTAATCTAGAACACAGTAAGTACTTGTAACACTTAGAATCTAAAGAATAAAGTTAAGTGTTGAGAGACTTAGTCATTTTGACTCCCTTTAAAGTTCAAAGATTTCTAAGTTGACCCTCTAAGCTTCGAGAAAATATTTTGAGATTAATTATATTTAGAGGTGAAAATAGCATATCTCAGGTAAGTTTCAAAATTTTTGGATGAGGATTGGATCGCATTTGATTTGGTAAAGTAGTAGCTGCAATGCCCCGAGTCTGTACCCCGAACGCTACACGATGGTCATAATCCCGAAGGGCCACAAGCTAACCATGTTAGGTACCTACTACAGTAACTGAATAATAATACTATAACTTTGCGAAAATAGGCAGAAATTATCCATAAGATTCAAATATGAAATCAATACTGAAATGGTATCACAATACAATTACTGAACATTAATACTAAAAACTGAACAACTGTCTGAAAATACTCTAGTATGGAAAGCCTCTAAACTGTCTACGCTGTGGAGTTAATGGGACAAGCCCACAACTAACTTCGACAACTAAAAATGAACTGGCATGATGGAAAACAATCATGTCCTCAAACTATGAAGATTCACTTCTAACTCTGTTTACTGAGAATCTGAGCTGCTAAGGATGCTCTGGAGCCCATGCGACTAAACCTATGATATAAGACATCATAGCGCAAAAGAAAAGCATGCGTCAGTACTTTGAATGTACTGTTATGCTCAGTGACGTAGGCTGAAATGCATGGGTTCATATGCATGAACAGTATTAACTGAAAAACATAAGTATGATTGAATGAGAGTACATGCATGAATTTGTAGACTGTAACTGAGATTGTGATAACATTGAATATTGAGTCTGAATATTGATTTATTGATATCTAATTTTACTAATACTATATTACAGATAACTGAATGACTGTACCTGATAGTCATGATTCTGTGGAACTATACTGAGTTCTATACTAAGCTGAGTGACTGTAACTGATAGTCCTGAATCTGTAGAACTGAACTGAGTTCTATACTGAGACTGAATCTAAAATTGAGACGGTGGGAGGTAATTATCTAACTGACTTGCCCCTCTCTAAATAGATTAGGGTCCAACCTGTAACCCCAGTTGGAAGGTGTCAACACCATGCCACGGGTAGACACAAGCTGTGAGTTAACTCTCTCTGATAGGACACTCTTTTGTCAACCCTAGCTCGCAGAAAAACTTGAATGAGATATGTAAGCCCACATAATATCTGGTAGGAATATATCTCAACCTATGTTAGCTACATAGTTATATAATACAGAGATTTCTACTAAGGGTCAAACCCTCTGCTGGCAGGAATGCCCTATTTGTAGGTTCGCTCGGTGCTAAATCCTACTCCCAACTAAATAAAACCTGTGCTGATTTCTAGTCTTTAATATACTAGACTGAAATGTTACTGAATTTACTGAGTTTTGTTGACTGGCGAAATACCAATATATGATTTTACTCTGGTCTGAACTGAATACTGAACAAGACTGGACTAATATAGAGTCTGCTGAGTTTTTTTCAGAGTCCTGTAGCTTACTGAGAGTACTACTAATCATGAAATGACTGAGATTATCTTGTAACTAACACTGGCTCTAAGTAAACAGCTAAATTATGGGGTATTAAATACCCCCAGGACATGACAACATAAAAGTAAATTATAACATAGTCTTGAAAAGCATAATCATGTGCACTTGGTCACAACTCATTCATAGAAGCATTTTATCAAACAGTTGCATGATACAATTCTTACATAAGCTGACATGACATGATTTCCTTCTTTTATCGGTTCACATGAGCAACTCATCAAGCACTTAATGAGAATGATACATGTACATAAAATTAAACATAAGTAAACATCATAATTTAACTCCAACTTCAAAATTTCAAGGTTTCAACATGGATTCACATGATATTACACACACACATATATATATATATATCAATTTATCCCATATGAAACTTATCATAAAACATGGATTAGAATCACAATTAACCATTTTAAACATGAATATAATCAAACCCAACTTGAAATTCACGAAATCTATACACTTGAAGTTTGAAAATAGTTTCTTGGACTCCAAGGGTGGAAGGAACACTTGGATGAACACTTTACATACCTTAGTTGGTGCATTCTTTAAAATTAACGGTGGAATATAAAGCCTTAAATTTGAGTTTAATTTACCTATGGTTTTTGTTTTGAGCAATTTGTGAAAGAATGAATATAACTTAATAAAAGAGGGCTAAATTTCGTGTTATGGGGGCTGAAGGAGGTGAGAAAAAAAACTTAATTAACCCCAATGACGCGGTTTTATTATGACTGGAAACTGTGTTATTGATGCACAGACCAATGCATCGCATCATTGGCATTGATGCGATGACCAACACGTCACGTTGAGTCCACATCAGTTCACTAGAATTTGCACTGAGATGAGGAAAAATTATCTATCAACATGATGGATGATGCAATTGGTCGATATTGCATCGACTCACTATTTTGGTCACTCAAACATGGTATAAATGAGGTCCGAAAAATCCAAAACTCATCCAAAACATGTATTGACCTTCCTGATCATGTACTAACTCAAATATCAACATTTAATGGATGAAAAGGTTGCAAAATAAGATTGCCAACTTTTGAAGGTTAAAATAATACTAAGTCTGAATACTTAGCTAGAATTTTCCAAGTCTAGGACCCCCTTTTAACAAGCTTAAAGGACTAAATTAAGCTAAGAATTTTGTGGGATCTTACATTATCTCCCCCTTGCAAACATTTGTCCTCGAATGACATTGACTAAGCTGAGAATACTGGTAGACTAAACTTACTTACTGGACAGGAATATCTGAAACATGATTATCTGACTGACATTACTGACACACTGAATTTCATACTGAACATACATATCTGATGCATGAGTACATGACTGAGTTGTTTCATTAATGTATGAATGGGATTACTGATAAGATAAGTTCCTCATACGGACCATGCATATCTGATGCATGAATACATGACTGAATATGCAATGGTAACTGACAACAAGTTTGTAATGGAAATCTGGGCATGAAACTAAACAAGCATAAGAAAAACTATTACCTTGGGTTGAGTCTTAGTTTGCGGAGAATAGGTGAGGATACTTGGTTTGCATATCTTCTTCTTCTTCCCAAGTAGCTCTATCAACGGACTGATTCTGCCAAAGAACTTTGACCAGAGGAAATTCTTTGTTCCTTAATCTGCAAATCTGATAGTCAAGGATTTTGACTTGAATCTCTTCGAAGAGAGGCTATCTTGAACATCTATGCCCCCTATAGGGACTACGGCTGATGGTTCGCCTACGCATTTCTTTAGAAAGAAGCCGTGAAATACTGGATGCACTGAAGCTACCTTTTCAAAATTGCTGAGAATTCAGTAAAGACCTATATATCAAGGACTAAGTTTTCCATGCTTGGCAAATCTCTTTATTCCTTTCATAGGAGAGATTTTTAAATATACAAGGTCAACAATCTCAAACTCGTGATCATCTAATGAATAGACATGAATAGAAACATGAGAACATAACTAAGCCTGAAACATGATATAGGAACTGAATATCATGAATGGACTAAGCCCCTGAATACATGGCTTACAGCTGAGATTGGAACTTATGGGTCCATATATGAGTACCCACTACTCTAAACTAAATTTGTACGCAAAGAGAAGATGGAAGGTTTAGGTTATGAAAGCTCGGGGATTATAGTGCATCTTCCTCTTGGGACATTATATCCCCTGAAGAATGCTGACTTGGTGAGATACTGAGGAAAAACTTAGATAATGCACAGGGAATCTATGAGTTGAATAGTGACTGCATATCGGGTATCTGAAACTGAGACATGACACTTGAACTGAGCTGAACTCGCAACCACATGGTTTCTCCTTCTTAGAATAGTTACATTTATGAAACTTCGGATAGTAAGACTAGATAGAAAGATGGGCAACCCAACCATACAAATATTTTCCGCCTAACTACTAAACTGAATTACTAGTTTTGTGGACTAACTTATGCTGATAACTTATATTCGACTGGAGCCTTTCTTTGACAATCTTTCTATAGAATTCTAGTATCTTTAGGGAGCAAGGAAATCTTAGCGTGATCTAAATAATGCATCTGAATAAGAAATCACCACGTGGCTACAATTTTGTAATATGGAGAAAGGCTTACAAAACGTCATCTAAGATAGAGTTACTAAGCCTTATGCATTGTAACTACTAGCTTGCAATCTTAGCCACGTCCCTCGACTATTCCCTCAACTGGAATTTCTACTTCAACATTATATGCATTTCACTTGAGGCTATTGAAAATATTCACATGGCCACTAAGCACGAACGCATAAACGTACTAACTTATATGATTAACTGAGTGCCTGATAGCTAAATACTAGTCATATAGAATTTAACTGTACTTAGCCTGGACTAAAACTGCATAGTATTAAGCATATGCGGTAGGGATTGATTGAGTAACATGAGATAATTGAGCATGAATTCTTGAAAATTCTACTATATGAGAAGGCAAGACCAAGCGTATAACATGAATATGAAATCATCTGTAAACTGAGGTACTGAAATACTGATAACTGAATAACTGATAACTATACGCTATGGTCGAGGAAATATAAAACTGAACTGTGTTACTGATCTGATTACTAGACTGGACTGTGATTGAGATTGTAACTAAGACTGCAACTGATACTGTACTAGAACTGAATACTGGGTTCTGATAACTCTACCTACTGAGGTCTAATCTTGACTGAATTCTCCCTTATATTCAAGCCTACTCAAATCTCCAAAATGTATTTAGACACTTACACATCCATTTAACATTCAATCTTATCTTCATAACTACAGCCTTGTATAAAAATCATATGCAATAATCTTTTTGTAATATGAAACATTTACTCTCTCTCTCTTCTAAGCAAATGCTCATCACTATATAATTTGTAAGGAGAGTCTACTAAAGGGTTAAAACATGAGGACCTGAGGTATGCATGATTACTATGCCAAATTTGACACTTAACTGAGGCCTGAGGAACAGAATATCAACACCATGGATTTATCAAAAGATTTAAATTGAGGATATGCATGATGAAATCTGAATTTAGTCGATCGCTAGAAGTATAGCATGGGCATAGGGACTGAGCATACTATATAGCATGACATGGATACCTAAGTCATAAGATGCATGACCTGACTCTAGATTTTTTGTATTCATGGAACATAATTCATAACACTGGGTGAACTAGGATTCCTTATATTAGGAACTATAAGAGTGCATGATTGCTAACGTGCACGAGTATGTGCTATGACCATAGGGCTGACATATAAGACATGAATGCATATCATGATAACTGATGATTTTTGAGAGTCTAAAGTATAAGTCTGAGATGATCACCGGGTTCATCCTCATTACGGGAATAAAAGAGTGTTATCTATGTAGACTATGATGAACATGTCCAAGTACTTATTAAACACATAGTTCATCAAGTCCATGAAAATTGTTGGGGTATTAGTAAGACCAACAGACATGACTAAGAATTTAAAGTGACCAAACCGAGTTCTGAAAGCTGTTTTCTTAAAGTCACATTCCCTGACCCTGAGCTGATGATAGTCTGAGCTGAGGTCTATCTTGGAGAAGTAATTGGCACCCTAAAGTTAGTCAAATAAGTCATCGATTCTAGAAAGTTAATACTTGTTCCTGACTGTGACTTTATTTAGTTGAAGGTAGTCAATACACATTCTGAGAGAACTATCTTTCTTATGCATGAATAAAACTAGTGCACCCCACGGGGACACACTAGGTCTGATGAATCCTTTATCTAGAAGATCCTTCAACTTTTCTTTTAATTCTCTGAGTTCTAAAAGTGTCATTTTATATGGAGGAGTAGATATAGGTTGAGTATCTGGAAGAAGGTCTATTTCAAAGTCAATTTCCTTTTCGGGAAGAACTCTAGAAAGATCTTCAGGAAATACATCTGGGAATTCATAGGCTAATGACATTGATTCAAGAGAAGGGGTTTCTGAACTAGAGTTCTAGACTTGAACGATATGGTAGACACATCCCTTAGATATCATCATTCTCGCCTGAAGGTAAGAAACAAGCTGACCCTTAAGTGCTGAAGTACTATCTCTCCACTCTAGAATGGGTTCACTCAAAAACTAAAATTGGACAATTCTATTTCTACAATCGACTGAGGCATAGCAGGAATGATGCCAATCCATGCGGAGAATGACATCAAAATTGGTCATCTTTAATTCGACTAAGTTTGCTAAAGTGATTTTCTGAGATATCATAATCAGGCAGTTCCTGTATACCTGCCTGGCTATGATAGATTTACCTACTGGGGCAGAGATTGAGAAAGGCTCTACTAGAATTTCTAGACTGACTCCAAAATAAAATTCTATATATGGAATATCAAAGGACAAAAGAGCTCCTGGATCTAGCAAAGCATAGAAATGTAAATATAAAACCTATAATGTATCAGTGACCACATCAGGAGAACGTTCCTGATCCTGTTAGGATTAAAGAGCATAGATTCTATTTGGGCCCTGCCCACTGGTGGCAGTGGATGCGGCACCCTGCTGATTTAGGTGAACGGACTAAGCTGGATATCGGTTATGCTTGCTCTGAGAACCCACCTGACGACACTTTCTGACCCTATGGCTTGGCTTACCACATCCAAAACAAAGATCATTGCAAGCTCCAAATATCCTGGGGTTTTTTGCCATACTTCTGACAAAGGGGATTGGTTCGACCACTCTTTGGCCTAGATGTTCTGGCCCTCTTATTCTTTCTCCCCTTTCTCCTATGCCTCTCAGTCTTACTCTATCAAGCATGAACCATAAACCTTGTCTAATACCCATGCCTTTTTCTTAGCTATAAATAAGCTCAAAGATACTAGGAATTACTTTAAAATTCAAATATATCTTTGTACACATGATATTTTTGGGATTTTTACTTTCTATCATGTGGGAAATTGAGTTAGCTTTCCAACGGTACCAATTTTGTCAAAATACGACATTAGACGAGGAAGTTATGGATATTTTACTTGGAACTGTCGGGAACACCCAGGTATGACGGCCAAGTTGATGGACTGTAACATAAGTGACGAACCACCACTTTAACCATCATAGCCAAGGTAGTTGAGCCATGTACTGGATAAGGAATGACAGACGAGTTCATAGATCATCAAAGTTGTGACGGACCATCATCCAGGCCATCAACTCTTATCCAGTTAACCTCATTTCTAGTCGACGTCTGATGGGCTAAGTAACAGACCGTCAAGTGTCTGACGGACCACCAGTCGGACCGTCATACTCCATGTTTATTTTATTTGTAGGTCATTTTAAAAGGGGTATTTTGGTCACTTATCACTCGGCTATATATAACTAGACAAGTCTAAATTCAGCCATTTTGCTCATTATTATTTCACAAACAAAAACTAGCGTTTCTTTCTAAATTTAATCTCTAAGAACAAGACCTAATCTTCTTTAAGAATCAAAGGATTTCAAATCCTTTAAGTTCAAAACATTAAGAACCTTGAGTCAGGTATGCATAGTGTTCATCTATGGACCCTTTTGTTCATAGAGTTCAAAAACCATGCTTTTAAATGAGAAACTTTGATTTCCTTATTGTTATGTGATGTTGTTCATGTTAATGATCATTATTTAAGATTCAAGATATTAATATAAGTTTACTTCTATGATTTATGCATGCTTGTAGTTAAAACCCATGAATTTGGGTGGTTCAAGATTATTAGCATTGTTGAGAAAACCTATGCCCCAAAGTGTTCATGCAAGGTGTCTATTAAAATGGCTAGAATGCTAAAATTATGTTCCCATGACCCCATAGTATTTAAATGACAAGCTATGTCAACTCTTAAGATGGATCCACATGAACTTCCATGCTATTGATATGTGTTGCAAGTATGATTATGCAATGAACATGATATTAAGGTTGTAAAAGTACTTCCATGTGACATGAGATCCTTTCCATGCAATAAATTGTTCATAACCATGCTTAGTATGAAATCCCTTATGCACGATATTATGAATTGTGGACTCAAATCTTGTGATCAAGTCACGTCATATGTGTCAATTTCTTTCCATCAAGTTCTGGGGGTATCATAACCAAAAAATATAGTTGTGTGCCTAAAGCCAAGTCACGTTACCTCGATAATCTCAGTCTAGCCATGATCTATAGAATTCTGTCAGTTATGTGACTCAGGAAACCTCTGAAATCTTATGATCTCATCAAAATCTCAAATAGTAGTGCTATTCCGTTAGTCAACGAAAGTTAATTAAACCATGTTCAGTCTCTTTAGATGGGAGTAGAAGCTAGCACCGAGTGAGCACAAGGATGGGACTCACCTGCCAGTTTAGGGTGTGATTCTTAGCAGTCATCCTTGTGTTGCAAAACTACGAAGCCAGTGTAGGCTGAGACATCTTAACCTGTCATACTAGGGTTGATGAGGTGGCTTAACCTATCAGTTTAGGGTTCCCACCAATCTCATTTGAGTACCTGCCAGTTGAGGGTCACTCATAATTGTCCTTACCAGTGGTGTGGTATTGACACCCCTCCAGTCAGGGCAGAGATTGGACCCCAACTTATTGGGGCATGTCGATTAAACAACTACCTCCCACAGTTTCAGGCTCAGTCTTAATAGAAAAACTCAAATTGTTCTTCAGATAGCAGTATTCTAGGACTGCCAGATACAGTTAAATTTGGTGATAGTACAAAACTCAGATAGTTTCATTAGATGCAGGACTGTCAGGCACAGTTACCCATTTATTTAGAACTAAAGTATTAGTCATGATCAGTTATCAGTAAACTATGTATTAGCATATGATTTTGCTATCACGCATTTCTAATCTCAGTTTCTATGTGTCCATTTTTGCACTCTCATGTTCATATCAGTCAGTTAGTTAGCATTGTTCATGCATGTAACCCTATTTATGCTCAGCCTACGTCACTCGTATACTCAGTACTCTATTTGTACTGATGCATTTGCGTTATGGTGCTTTCACTTTATGTTGCAACATAGGTTTAGAGACACGAGTTCTAGACCAATAGTATCGGTCGCATTCTAGTATACAAAGTTGTAGTGAGTCCTCTTCATTCAAGGACGATATGATTTGATTTATTCATTTATATTTTAGTTAGCTATTAGTTTACAGAGTTAGTTGGAGACATGTTTCTTCAACTCTTTATTCAAACAGTGTTTAGGGGATCTCATATTTAGTCAGATTTGATTCATTTTTCAGTTGTTTTGGGTATCTTTCACCCATATGGATGTTATTTTACCACTCTTTATTCAGTTGAACCTTATGTCCTGCATGTTCATATTTTTTGCATTATTATGATATATATTGCAATGTACAGGTACATATATCAGTCATGGGTTAGCTTGTGGTCCTTCGGGATCATGAGCACCATGTAGCATTTCGGTTCAGAAAATTGGGGTGTTACAAACTTGGTATTAAAGCCTAAGGTTCAATAGAGTCCTAGGAAGTCTAAAAGCCGCATCTAGTAGAGTCTTGTGCATGGGTGTGTTGCGTTCCACATTTATGTGCAAGAGGCTATGAGTTGTTTTAGGAACAGTTTCCCTTCTTTCAGTATTTATGTCGTGCTAGTAAGAATAATCTCAAGTTAAGATCTCAGTCTAATCTGTTCTTCTCTTATTTTAGAATATACCTCTAAAGACAAGAAAGCAGCCAGTTTCTCAACCTGAAGACCCTTTGGGCGAGCATGTTTCTCATGCTAAGTTTAGAACCACATTCACAACACTTGCTCAGTCCGTGGCTGCCCAAAATGAATTGTGACCAGTTATTCCAGCCAATGTAGTGGCCAATTCTGCAACAGCTAGAATTTAGGACTTCACCCGAATGAACCCTCCATCTTTCTTCGGGTCTAAGTCTGATGGAGACCCTCAGGAGTTAATTGACCAAGTCCAGAAGGTCATTGACATCATGGGAGTTACTTATTTCTAGGGCATTGAGTTAGTCGCATACCAGTTATAGGATGTGGCTCAAACTTGGTACAAATAGTGAAAGTCTGAGAGGTTAGAGGATACAGGTCTTATAGAGTGGGAGGAATTTGTCACGGCTTTCTTAGAAAGATTCTTCCCCCAAGAGCTGAGGGAGGCTAATGTTCTTGAGTTTATCAACCTCAAGTAGGGAAATATGATGGTTAGGGATTATTCTCTCAGATTTACTCAGCTAGCCAGATATGCCCCTTATGTGGTTGCAGACAACAGGGCTAAAATAAGCAAGTTTGTGTCAGGAGTAAATGATAGCGTGGTAAATGAGTGTAGATCTACAATGCCAAACAGTGATATGAATTTAGCCATTCTTATGACCTATTCTCAGCAAATAGAGGAGCAAAAGGTTAGGGCTAGGGAGAGGCAGAATAAGAGAGCAAGATCAGGCAGTTTTAGTTTTGCTCAACCCAAATCAGTGGGAAGAAATCATTCCCAGTTTCATCCCAAGTCATCAGCTCCAGTTCATTCTTCCACCAGTGCTCTAGCTCCTAAGTTTAGAGATAGAGCACCCAACTCTAAATCTCAGGGTATGTCAGCAATGCTCGAACTAATCCCCTATATCAAATTTATGGCAAAAACCACCAGGGTGTTTGTAGAGCCGGTAGTGATATTTGTTTCAGATGTCGCAAGCCAGGCCACAGAGTCAGAGATTGTCCTCAGTCCAGTTATCAGGGTCAGCAAAATCATTCCACATCTTAGTCCGGTCGCCCAAACCAACAGGGTGCCACTTCCAGTGCTACTAGTGGGCAATGCCCAAACAGACTCTATACTCTTCCAACTCGACAGGATCAGGAAAATTCTCCTGATGTCATTATTGGTACATTATATATTTTTCATGTTTACGTTTATGCTTTTCTACACCCAGGTGCATCGTTTCCTTTTGTCACTCCATACATAGCATGCAATTTTGGAATCAGTCCTGAAATTTTAGCAGAGCCCTTTTCAGTCTCTACCCCAGTTGGTAAAACCATCATGGCTCAGATGGTATACAGGAATTTCCAGGTTATGATATTTTAGAAATCCACGTTAGTAAATTTAGTCGAATTAGTGATGATTGATTTTGATGTCATTCTCGGCAAGGATTGGATTCATTCCTAATATGCCACAGTCAACTGCAGGACTTGAATAGTTCAATTTTAGTTCCCAAATGAGCCCATCATAGAGTGGAGGGGTAGTAATTCATCTTTTAGGGGTCAGCTTGTTTCCTACCTTCAGGAAAGGAAAATGATTTCAAAGGGGTGTGTGTATCATGTCGTGCATGTAAAGGATTCCAGTTCTGAATCTCCCAGTATTGAATCAGTTCCAGTTGTTAATGAATATTCATACGTCTTTCCCGAAGATCTTCCAATCATTCCTCCCGAAAAGGAAATAGACTTGACATAGACCTTCTCCCAAATGCTCAGCCTATTTCTATTCTGCCATAAAGAATGGAACCAGTAGAACTCAAGGAACTGAAAGACCAATTAAGGGATCTCTTAGATAAGGGATTCATTAAGCCCAGTGTATCCCCTTGGGGTGCACCAGTCTTATTCATACACAAGAAAGATGGTTCTCTCAGGATGTGTATTGATTATCTTTAGCTCAACAAAGTCATGGTCAAGAACAGGTATCCGCTTCCTAGAATAGATGACTTGTTTGACCAACTTTAGGGTGCTAGTTATTTTTCCAAGATAGACCTTAGATCAGGCTATCATCAGCTCAAAGTTAGAGAATGTGACATCCCAAAGATAGTTTTCCATACTCGATATGGTCACTTCGAATTTCTAGTCATGTCCTTTGGTCTTACTAATGCCCCTGCTGCTTTCATAGACTGGATGAACTGGGTGTTCAAGCAGTACTTAGGAATGTTCGTTATAGTCTTCATGGATGATATTCTGGTCTATTCTTGCACAGAGCATGATCATTCAGCCCATCTTAGAATTGTTCTTCAGACTCTTAGAGATCATCAGTTGTTCGCCAAATTCAGTAAGTTCGAATTTTGGCTAAGATTAGTAGAATTTCTTGTACATATTATTTTTGGTGATGGCATTAGAGTAGATACTCAGAAGACCGAAGTGGTAAGAAACTGGCCCCGCCCTATCTCTCTATCAGATATCAGAAGTTTCTTGGGTTTGGCTAGCTATTACAGACTCTTTGTCAAGGGATTTTCTTCTATTGCATCGCCTATGTCCAGATTGACTCATAAGAAGGTTAAGTTTCAGTGGTCAGATTTTTGCCAGAAGAGTTTTCAAGAGTTGAAGACTCGACTCACCTCAGCCCCAGTTCTAACTCTTCCTGATGGTTTAGACGGTTTTGTAGTCTATTGTGATGCATCTAGAGTGGGTTTAGGTTGTGTCCTTATGCAGTATGGTAAGGTCATAGCCAACGTCTCCGTATAGCTAAAGCCCCAAGAGAAGAATTATCCTACTCATTATCTTGAGTTAGCAGCCATAGTATTTGCCTTAAAGATTTGATGGCATTATTTATACGGAGTTCATGTAGATGTCTTCATGGATCATAAGAGTTTCCAGTATGTATTTTCTCAGAAAGATATCAATCTTCGTCAGAAAAAGTGGTTAGAGCTCTTGAAGTATTATGACATGAGTATCCTTTATCACACGGGCAATGCTAACGTTGTAGCCGACGCTCTCAGTAGACTCTCCATCGGTAGTGTTTCTCACGTGGAGGATGGTAAGAAGAAGATAGCCTAGGAAATTCATCTGCTTGCCAGACTAGGCATTCTCTTAGTTTACTCTTCAGAGGGTCGTGTATGTATTCAGAGTAGTTCAGAGTCATCTCTAGTTTCCAAGGTGAAAGAAAAGCAAGACAGGGATCCTATTCTTGTCAAGCTAAAAGAGTCAATTTAGAATAAAAAAGTAGAGGCTTTCTCCCAAAGGGGAGATGGTGTTCTTCATTGTTTGGGTCGTCTGTGTGTTCCAGGTGTAGATGACTTGAGGCAGTGAATTCTTGTAGAGGTGCATGGTACGCGATACTCTATTCATCTAGGGGCCACTAAGATGTACCGTGACTTGCGGGAGATCTATTGATGGAGCAAAGTGAAAAGAGATGTTGCAGAGTTTGTGGCTAAGTGCTCTACATGTCAGCAGGTTAAGATAGAGCATCTGAAACCTAGTGGGTCCATACAGGAGTTCACCATTCCTACTTGGAAGTGGGAAGAAGTGAACATGGATTTCGTGACAAGTTTGCCTCGAACTCATCAACAGCATGATTTAGTTTGGGTCACTGTAGACAGAATAACCAAGTCAGCTCATTTTCTTCTATTTCATACCTCTTATTCAGCCGAGGATTATGCCAAACTCTTGATCAGGGATTTGGTCAGATTACACGGTGTTCCATTATCTGTCATCTCAGACAGAGGTACATAGTTCACCTCTCACTTTTGGAAAGCATTCCAAAAGGGTCTTGGTACCCAAGTCTATCTCAGTATGGCGTTTTACCCTCAGAAAGATGGCCAAGAAGAGAGGACCATTCAGACTCTTGAAGATATGCTAAGGGCATGTGCAATCGATTTTAAAGGAAGTTGGGACGACCACTTTCCCTTGTTTGAGTTTGCATACAACAATAGCTATTATTCCAGTATTCAAATGGCTCCATTCAAAGCTCTCTATGGTAGGAGGTGTAGATCTCCATTCGGTTGGTTCAAAGTTAGTGAGGCCTTAGTCATTGGTCCTGACTTGGTATTCGACGCCTTAGAGAAATTTCAATTGATCAGAGAGAGACTTTGGGCTGCTTAGAGCCGATAGAATTCTTATGCAAATGTTTGTAGAAAGGATCTTGGGTTCGAGGTGAATGACTATGTCTATATCAAAATCTCTCTCATGAAGGGAGTGAAGAGCTTCAACAAAAAAGGGAAACTCAGTCCCCGCTATGTCGGTCCCTTTAGGATTCTCAGTCGCTTTGGCAAGGTAGCTTATAAGCTTGAATTTCCTTCAGATCTAGCCTCAGTTCATTCAGTCTTCTATGTCTCTTTTCTTAAGAAGTACATAGGTGACCCAGCAGTTGTAGTCCCTATTCAGAACATTGATGTTTAGGGCAGCCTCTCTTATGAAGAGATTCCAATTGAAATTTTAGACTATCGAATTTGTAGGCTGAGGAACAAAGAAGTTCCTCTAGTCAAAGTTCTTTGGTAAAATCAGTCCGTAGAGGGAGCTACTTGAGAAGCAGAAGCACACATGCGTACCAAGAACCCTCGCCTTTTCTCCTCCAACCCAGATCAAGCTCAAGGTAACAATCCTCCTTAAGCTCATTCAGTTTTATGTTCAGTATTCAATACAACTTGATATTTCATTTGGTGTTCATGTTCCATCACAAATTTGATATCAAGTACCATTGAATATTGAGTCATGAATACATATATTAGTCCAGTTAATAATTATGCATCGGATAAGCATTCTCATTGCGAGGACCTCAGTCATGCATTCATAAATCAGTTACATATGCATCAGATATGCATGTTCAGTATAATGCATTCAGTTTGTCAATCATAAGATCATATTCCAGCTACTCATGTTCATATTATTGTTTTCCCTCTTAGTCAGCTCCATTTGAGGATGAATGTTCTCAAGGGAGAGATATTGTAATACCCGTGCCTTTTTCCTAGCTATAAATCATCTCAAGGATGCTAAGAATTATTTTAAAATGGAAACCTATCTTTTAACACAAGGTATTTTTGGTATTTTCACTTTCTATCATGTGGAAAATTGAGTTAGCTTTCCAACGGTACCAATTTTGTCCAAATCTGACATCAGACGAGGAAGTTATGGATGTTTTACTTGGAACTGTTGGAAATGCCCAGGTATGACAACCAAGTTGACGAACCACCACATAAGTGACGGACTGCCACTTTGACCATCAAAGTCAAGGCAGTTGAGCCACATACTTGATAAGGACTGATGGACGAGTTAGTGGATTGTCAAAGTTTTGATGGACCGTCATCTAGGCCGTCAACTCTTATCCAGTGAACCCCATTTCTAGTCCACATATGACGGGCTAAGTGACGGACCATCAAGTGTCTGACCGATTGTCAGTCGTACCGTCACAGGGCATGTTCGGTTTATTTCCAGGTCATTTTAACAGAGGTATTTTGGTCACTTAATACTCACCTATATATACCCATATAAGTCCTAATTCAGCCATTTTGCTCATTATTATTTGACAAACAAAAAATAGGGTTTATCTCTAAATATTATCTCCAAGAACAAGACCCAATCTTCTTCAAGAATCAAAGGATTTCAAATCCTTCAAGTTCAAAAACATCAAGAACATTGAGTCAGGTATGCGTAGTGTTCATCTGTGGAACCTTTTTATTTATAGAGTTCAAGAACCATGCTGTTAAATGAGAAACTTTGATATACTTGTTGTTATGTGTTGTTGTTCATGTTAATGATCATTGTTTAAGCTTCAAGATATTAATATAAGTTGACTTCCATGATGTATGCATGCTTGTAGTTAAAACCCTTGAATTTGGGTCGTTCAAGTGATTAACATTGTTGAGAAAACCTATGCCACAAAGTGTGCATGCAAGGTGTTTGGTAAAATGCCTAGAATTCTAAAAAATCATATTCCCATGACCCCATAGTATTTAAATGACAAGCTATGTCAACTCTTAAGATGATTCCACATGAACTTCCATGCTATTGATATGTATTGCTAGTAAGATTATGCAATGAACATGATATTAAGGTTGTGCAAGTACTTCTATGTGACATGAAATCCTTTCCATGCAATACATTGTTGATAATCATGCTTAGTATGGAATCCCTTATGTACGATATGATGAATTGTGGACTCAAATCTTGTGATCAAGTTATGTCATGTGTGTCAGTTTCCTTCCATCGAGTCTTAGGGGTATTCATACCCGAAAAAGATAATTGTGTGCCTAGAGCCAAGTTATGTTACCCCAATAATCTCAGTCAAGACATGATCTATTGAACTCAGTTAGTCATGTGACTCAGGAAACCTCTAAAATCTCATGATCTCAGCAAAATCTCAGATAATAATGTTATTCCGCCAGTCAACGGAAGTTAGTTACTCAGTCCTTGTATAGTAACTTAAATGATGTTTAGTCTTTTCAGATGGGATTAAAATTTAGCACCGAGTGAAACCAAGGATGGGAAATCACCTGCCAGTTTAGGGTGTGATTATTAGCAGTCATCTTTGTGTTCAGAACTACGTAGCCAGTGTAGGTTAAGACATCTTAATCTATCAGACTAGGGTTGATGAGATGGCTTCACCTGTCAGTTTAGGGTTCGCACTGTTCTCATTTGAGTACTTTTTAGATAAGGGTCACTCATAACTCTCCTTACCAGTGGCAAAGGTATTGACACCCCTCCAGTTGGGACAGATATTGGACCCCAACTTATTGGGGCATGTCGGTTAAACAACTACCTCCCAAAATTTTAGGCTCAGTCTCAGTAAAAGAACTTAGATAGTTCTTCAGATATCAGTATACCAGAACTGCCACACATTATCAAATTCGGTTATAGTATAGAACACAGATAATTCTATCAGATGCAGGACTATCAGACATAGTCACCTATGTATTCAGAACTACAGTATCAGTCACGATTAGTTATCTGTAAACTATGTATTAGCGTACAAATTTAGCTATCATGCATTCGCGATCTTAGTTTCTATGTATGCATGTTTGCACTCTCATGTTCATACCAGTCAGTTAGTTAGCATTGTTTATGCATGTAACCCTAGTTAGGCTCAGCCTACCTCACTCGTATACTCAGTACTCCAGTTGTACTGGCGCATTTGCGCTATGGTGTTTTCTCTTTATGTTACACCATAGGTTTAGAGACACAAGTTCCAGACAAGCAGTAGCATTCGCATTCAAGTATACAGAGTTACAGTGAGTCTTCTTCATTCGAGGACGATATAATTCAATTTATTCATTTATTATTTCAGTTAGCTATCAGTTTACGGAGTTAGTTGGAGACATGTTCCTTCAACTCTTTATTCAGACAGTGTTTAGGGGCTCTCAGATTTAGTTCAGATTTTATTCAGTTTTCAATTGTTTTGGGTATCTTTCACCTACATGGATGTTATTTTACCAGACTCTTAATTCAGTTAAACTTATGGCCTATATGTTCATATTTTCCATATTATTATAATATATATTGTAGTGTACAGGTACAGATATCAGTCATGGGTTAGCTTGTGGTCTTTTGGGGTCATGAGCACCGTGTAGCATTCTGGTTCAAAAAATTAGGGTGTTACACCTTGATAGGATAATAGCTATCTAATTGTTCTAAGGAGCTACTAAATAAGCTAAGGTGGTGAAAAGGCTCTAAATTCAGAGTGGGAAATATGCTCATTCAGGGGATTTTCCTGAATGAGTAGAGGGGCTAGCTAATTTTCATTACTTCTCTCATTAGCTTCTCTCATTCCATAAGTATGGCACGCTACACACCCATGCACAAGACTCTACTTGATGTGGCTTTTATACTTCCTAGGACTCTATTGAATCTTAGGCTCTGATACTATGTCTGTTACCTGCTGCAGTAACTAAATAATAATTCTATAACTTTCTTGAAATAGGCAAAAATTTGACATAAGGCTCAAATATGAAATAAATACTTCATGTTGTATCACAATACCAAAACTAAACATCAATACTGAAATTAAATAACTATCTAAAAATATTCTAGTCTGAAAAGCCTCTAAACTATGTGAACTGTGGAGTTGATGGGAAAATCCCCCAACTAACTCCGACTACTGAAAATGAACGGAAATGCTAAAAAAAGTCATGTCCTCTAACTATGAGGACTCACCACTAACTATGTCTGCAGAGAATCTGAGCTGCTAAGGGTGCTCTGGAGTCCGTGTGTCTGAACCTATGATATAAGACATCATAGTATAAAAGAAAAACATGCATAAGTACTTTCAATGTACTGGTTTGCTTAGTAAGGTAGGATGAAATGCATGGGTTCATATGCATGAACAGTACTAACTAAATAACAAAAGTATGACTGAATGGGAGTACATGTATAAATACATAGATTGTAACTAAGATCGTGATAACATTGAATACTGAGTTTGAATACTTATTTATTGATATCTGAGTTTACTGATACTGTATTACTAATTAACGAATGAATATATTTGATAGTCTTGATTCTGTGGAATAATACTAAGTTCCGTGAGCTGAGTGACAATAATTGACAGTCCTAAATCTATAAAACTGAACTAAGTTCTATAAAAAGACTGAATCTGAAATAGAGACTGTGGGAGGTAATAATCTAACTGACATGCCTCTTTCTAAATAGATTGGGGTCCAACCTGTAACCCCAGTTGGAAGGGTGTCAATACCGTGCCACGGGAAGAGACAACTTGTGAGTTAACCCTCTCTAACAAGAAGCTCTTTCGTTAACCCTCACTGGCACGAAAACTCAAATGAGATGTATCAACCCTCATAATATTTAGCAAGAAGATATCTCAACCTACGCTGGCTACGTAGTTCCGTAATACATGGATTGCTACTAAGGTTCAAACTCTCTGCTGGCAAGAATGCCCCCATCCCTAGGTTCGCTTGGTGCTGAATCCTACTCCTAACTGAATAAACAATGAGCTGATTTCTAGTCTATACTAGGCTGGACTAAACTGTTACTAAATTTACTGAGTTTTGTTAACTGACGGAATACCACTGAATGATTTTATTGTGGTCTGAACTAAATACTGAACTAGTATGGACTAGTACTAAGTCTACTGAGATTTTCCTGATTTCTGTAACTGACTGAGAATTCTACTATTCATGACATGACTGACATTATCTTGTAACTGACACTAGATCAAAGTACACAACTAAATTTTTGGGTTTTAAATACCCCCAGGACTCGATAGCATGAAAGTAAATCATAGCATAGTCTTGAGAAGCATCATCATGTGCACATGGTCACAACTCATTCATAGAGGCATTTTATCAAACACTTGCATGATACAATTCGCACATAAGCTGATATGCTATGATTTCCTTCTCTTATTGGTTCACATGAGCAACTAATCAAGCACTTAATGAGTATGATACATGTACATAACATTAAAAACTTGTAAACATCATAGTTCAACTATAATTTCACAATTTCAAGGGTTCAACATGGATCCACATGATATTATATATATATATATATATATCAATTAATCCAACATGAAACTTAACATAAAACATGGATTAGAATCACAATTAACCATTATAAACATGAATATAATCAAACCCAACATGAAATTCATGAAATCCATACACTTGAAGTTTAAAAATAGTTTTTTGGACTCTAAGGGAGGAAGGAACCCTTGGATATACACTTCACATACGTTAGTTGGTGCATTCTTGAAAATTAACGGTGGAATCTGAAGCCTTATATTGGAATTTAATTTACCAAGGATTTTTGTTCTTGAGCAATTTGTGAAAGAATGAATATAACTTGCTAAAAGAGGGCTAAATTTTGTGTTATGAGGGCTGAAGGGAGTGGGAAAAAGACTTAATTAACCCTGATGATGGGGAATTTTAATGGCTGGAAACTGTGATATCGACGCACAGACCAATGCACCACATCATTGGCATCGACGTAATAACCAATGCATCTCGTTGAATCAGCGTTGGTTCACTGGAATTGCATGAGCTGGGCAAAAAATTATCTATCATTGAGATGGAAGATATGACGCATCGATATCGCATCGACTCACTATTTTGGTCACTCAAAAATGGTTGAAACGAGGTCCAGAAAATCCAAAACTTGTCCGAGAACACATATTAATCTTCCTGATCATGAACTTACTCAAATATCACAATTTAATGGAAAAAAGGCCGAACGAGTATCGCGATGAGGAGGCCAACTCATTACGGTGGCAGCCAAATCGATATTTGTAAATTTCCAGAGGGTCACCGCGATTGCATCATATCGTGGTGAACCCCACAACAACAATTGTCATAATCCAATGAGTCCCCGCGCTTCCACTACAATTCCACCGCATCGCGGTGGGTATCACGATGACCTACTAACCATGTCGCTGTAAGGCCTTAATCGACATCCCATTTATGAATTATAAATCCCAAGGGCAGTTTATTCTTTTGCCCACATCCCCAAATAGTATAAATAGAAGATTAATCATAATATTGAGAAAAATATGCTTATTTCTCATCAAATCCCTCTCAATTTAAAACCCTAGGCTTCAATATTCAACTTCAAGAATCCCCAAAATTCCACCATTCTTTTCTCAAAATATTTCAAAATTCAAGGTTCCTAATTCAAGAATTCCAAGAATGAATCTTCAAGAGCACAAATAGGATCACAAAACCAAGCTTCTTTGTCTAGTGTATCAATTAAGGTATGTGGGGTTTTGAACAAGGATAAATCTTCCATATTTGTGCTCAAAACTAATTTTAAATTAAAAATTTACATGATTTTACATGAATTTTAGTTTAGGGTTCATATCGAATTACTTCTATTTGAAGATTATGATGTTTTAAGTGTTTTGATGTTGAATCACATGTCTACTTTCGTAAATTGATGTGTATGATTATATTTTCAAGATTTTGAGTTGAATTATGTATATTTACATTATCAAGCTTGAGCATTATGATGTTTTGATATGAATTTGAAGCATGGGTTATCAAGCCCTTGTTGAATATTGTTATTTCAAGAATGATTATGCTTTTATGCATTCTATGATATAGTTTTAGACAACTTTGAATATCCATTAGATTTTTTGACTTTTAGCTATGATATGAAATCTACTTTATATCTTAAATTCAGTTTTGAATGAACAAACACATATTTAGCTTTCAGTATAAAACATTACGATTTTTAATGTGGATTTTCCTCCAGAATGAGCATATAATTAAGTGAGTAGTATTTAGCACCGAGTGGGAAGTGTGGGTTTAGCGCATCCTACTTCCCTTAAACTATAAGACAATATAGGTACAGATTTAGTATTCTCATTTCTATATGGATGACAATTACAGATGTGATCACTTAGCTTAGGTTATACTCCCTGGCAAGAGTATGACACCTCTCCTCAATGTAAGGTTTTTCCCCTTAGGGTAACAAGACATTGGACTCCATGATAGCTCACATGGTTTATGTCGGTTAGAAGAACCTACCTAATAGAAAATAATAGCAGAAAAGCTTTTATAAACTTGGTGAAAAGGCTCACGATTTTACTCAAATATTATCTTTCATAGCACATTAGTTATTATATTTTAGCTTTCAGTTTTAAGATGATAAAAGTGAGTCCTTTCAACACTTAGCTTGAATGATTTAAACACAGTATACAAGTACAATTTTTAGACTTTAAAGGTGATGGCTCACCAGTTTTACACAGTATGTTTAATTATTCATGATCTATGATATTTTGCTTTCAGTTATTCTAGCCATGTGAGTCATTGCATACAACATACATATTCTATGAATTTTATAACATTAAGATATTGATTTACTATGCATTCAACCCCGTATACTCAGTACATCCTCAAACTACAGATCCACATATATGTCTATGTGCTACATTATCTCATAATGTAGGTTCATGTGCTCAGACTCAGCAGCGTGTGTGATTTTGGGCATCTCTATCTACATCCCTATAGTTGGTGAATCCTGTTGGTTTGAGGGCCCATTTATCAAGACTTCCAACTTTGGTAGAATTAAATTTATGGTTTAGAGTTTAGCCTGAGTCAGTTGGAGGTTTGTCCCGATGGCTCTCTAGTTTATTAGTAGTAGAGGCTTACCAGACTACTAGCTATTTTCCAAACTTTCAATAATTGTTATTCAGACAGTGTCTTCAGTTTATTGAAGTTTAGTTTTGATATAATACAACATTATTACTTGATTAGTTTATCTTGAAATGAGTTACAGACCTAGCAGAGGCTTACAGGGATAGCTGGAGGCTACTCATAGTCTTGAGCACCATGTAACATATCGGCACTAAGTTTTGAGGCGTTACATGAAGCCTCATACTGCAGCAAACAACAATAGAGCCAATATAAATTACCCTGGTCTAAATTTATATAAATGGGTTTCTCGAGGAGACTATTATATAGCAGAAGGTGCTTCGGAGAATACCTATGTAAGAAGGGGGAGTAGAGAAGACCATATATTATCTCATACCTTGTTTAAGAGGAAACACAAGGAAACAAGTAAGGATCTTCTAGCCAATCTGGCTAATGAAATTTACATGAGAAACAAAAAAACTAAATGATCTTCAAATGTTGAAGTGTATCCAAATATAAAAATCCATCAGTTGTTGAAGAAAAAGAAGAATAGTCAAGATGACTGGAGTTGGTCACCTTGCTAGAGACTATAACTAGCGAGTTTGGTCTCAATGAAGACTCACAAAGTGCAGGACCAAAACTCTAAGAAAGCAGCTTCGTGAGCACAAGAGATTGGTACAATTTTTAGTCAAGAGTGAAACCTAAACCAATAACTCTAGAAGTAAAAATAAGGGAAGTCAAGCCATCAATTTCTGAAGTCTAACTTTCATGCCATGCCTTCTATTTGAGGCTATGATCAGGTTAATGGCAGTAGAAACAAAAAGGTCTAAAGTTGGGCAGACATCCAATGCCTTATTGTTTCCACTGCTTTGTCTTTGACCAGAGCTATAAAAAGGAGACATGGGATGTCAGTTTAACTTGAGAAATTGCCACCTTGGTTTGATCCCTTATTTTTAATTCAGCAGTAGTTGGTTTAGGTTTCAATTCTGACCGACAATCTTACCACCTTCTGTGCTTGAAAAGATTCTTCCTTAGAGTTCTGGTCCTATATTTTATGGGTCTTCATTGAGGACACACTGACTAGTTGCAACCCCCTAATAAAGTGCACAACTCTAGTCCTCTAGAGCATTTTTCTTTGTTTTCAACGACTGATGGATTTTCATTTTAGGATACACTTCCACATTCGTAGCTCATTTAGTTTTTTCATTTTTCATGTCAATTTCATCAGCTAATTTCGCTAAACATTCCTTCCTACCCTATGTTTTTTATTTAATAAGGTCTAATTTGATATATGGACTTCTCTACCTCCACCATCCTGCACAAGTATTCTTATAATAACCTTTTGTTGTATAATAGTCTCCTCAAGCAACCCACTAATATAAATTTGGACCAGAACAATATCTATATTCAAACCTTTTGTTGTATAATAGTCTCCTCAAGCAACCCACCAATATAAATTTGGACCAGACCAATATCTATATTCATTTCTATTTTTTTTTGCAGCAGTGCGAGGCTTCAGAGGCCTTTCAAAAGTCCATTAAACCCTTAAAGTCAGTGCAATCACTATTTAAATGTTTACACATCCACCAAAAACCATGAACCTTCTCCAAACATGACACATAAATATTAGCAAAATCTTTATTAAACCATAATAGGGTATCGACACAACCTACTTGGTCCCTCAGCCTTACCAGTTCAAACCTAAAAATCTTAACTGTAAAATGTCATAGCTTGTTTGATAGATTAATCCCTAATAGTTAAAGAACCAATATTCACAAAATCATTATACAAGATGTGTGTTTTCATGATAGGTTGATAACTAATACATATCTCCCTTATATGAAGTGGTTCCATCAGTAGGCAACTTATTCCTCAGAACCCATATTTACTCTAGACTTTAATGCTGGTTGGGCAAGAGTTGATCCATTTTCACTTCCTTTTATCTACAAACTATAAAAATACATTTGATGTCAAACCGTAGAAGAACAAAAAAATATTACAAAAGGTTAACACAAAATTGAATGAATCAACAGATGGCCAATCTGATGCAACAGATTACCTATCTGTTCAATCGATGAGGCATCTATTGTAACAGAGTGATAACATGCTACAATAGATGGGTCATCTATTTGGATAAATCATACCATCCTTGCTACTCGTTTGATTTCTTCAAACAGTTTCTCCGTCTGTTCTAACAGCTGATTCATCAGTTGCAACAGTTGAGGAAACTGTTGCAATAACACCACCAACAACATCAACAAAAAATAAATAACACCATGTGTTATAACACCATTAACAACACAAACATCATATATTCCAACACGACCACCACTCCCAATAATAGCAATACCAAAGTAACAAACAAAAGCTATAAAAAAACTATTCTGACAACAAGGGTTTTTAAGTTCTCCCAACAAATGACTTTTTTTGCATATTTTAATAAAAATGATGGTTCGTTCATTCAAGACTTAAAAGACACCTTTCTTTCAATTTTCTCAAAAAATAGGAAACTGATAATGGAAAAATTATTAATAACAACATATGTAAATATCTAATTTAAATAATATACAAAAAAGAAGACAAGATGGAAAAAATAATTAGGAATCATACCTGCAATGTCATAAAAGCAAAGGGATTTTAAAGGATATTGATTGGCTTAGATTTGAAAGGATCCTCATTCAAAAGAAGAGATAAAAGAGAGAAAAAAAGGAGAGAAAGAGAATTGAGAATAAAGAAGATAGAAAGAGAAGAGAGATTAGTTAAGTTAATTTATGGCTAAAGGACAGAATATTCTAAATATGGGTTGTAAATATTCGTTAATAAGTTTTGAGGGGCTTGAGGAGATGGTGACATTGAAAAGACCAGATAAGACTACTCAATGAGGAGATTTTGAGTTATCCAAGTAATATTTTTTACCGCCTTAGTATTTTATCTTTTTTATATCAGACAAGAAATACCTAAATTGCTTTAAAAAAACTTAAAACATCTAAGTCATACTTTACAACTGATGACAATTTCCAAAGCTCAGCATCTGTCAAAATAGAAGGCAGTGCCTGTTCGATGTTTTACAACAGATGGGTAATCTATTGCAACAAATGACTTAATCTGTTTGATAATTTACAACATATGGGTACTATGTTGTAACATGTGGGACATTTGTTTTTACACAATTTCAATTAAGTTCATATGATTAACTAATACCTTAATTGATTAATCTAGGACTAGGGACGAGTTCTCATAGGGTCAACTACAACTTCAATTAATGATTTTGGCAATTGCATGATGAGATGGTATTGCGTTCCCTTCCGAACAGAGTCGTCGATCAATCACACTAGGCCGAATCAATTTTTATTACCTTATATGTTTAACTAATACCTTAATTGATTAATTTAGGACTAGGACAAGTTCTCATAGGGTTAACTACAACTTTAATTTAGTCTTTTGTCAATTGCATGATATGACGATATTGTGTTCCTCCCGACAAAAGTCGTTAATTGATCACTTTGAGCTAAATCAACACTTATTACCTAATATGTTCAACTAACACCTTAATTGATTAATCTAGGATAAGGGATGTGTTCTTATTGGGTCAATTACAATAGATGGCAGTGCCTATTTTAAAATTTACAATAGATAGATAATTTGTCGCAATAGATAACTTAATCAATTTGATAATTTAGAATAGATGGGTAATTTGTTATAATAGATAACTTAATCTGTGATAATTTACAATAGATGGGTAATCTATTGAAACAAATGACTTAATCTGTTTGATAATTTACAACAGATGGGTAAGATGTTGCAATAGGTTGAATATTTATTTTTATACAATTTCAATTGAGTTCATATGTTCAAGTAATACTTAATTGATTAATCTAGGACTAGGGGTGAGTTCTCATAGGGTCTACTATAACTTCAATTGAGTTTTTTGGCAATTGCATGATGAGATGATATTGTGTTCCTCTCGACCAGAATTATCGATCGATCATTATAGGTTGAATCAATTCTTATTACCTAATACGTTCAACTAATGCCGTAATTGATTAATCTAGGACTAGGGACGAGTTCTTATCGTGTCAACTACAACTTCAATTGATTCTTTAACAATTGTATAATAAGACGGTATTGCATTCCTTCTGATTAGAGTCATCAATCGATCACTCTAAGCTGAATTAATTTTTATTACCTAATATGTTCAACTAATACATTAATTAATTAATCAAGGACTAGGGTTGAGTTCTCATAGGGTCAACTACAATAGATGGTTATGTCTATTTGATAATTTACAACAGATAGGTAGTTTGTTGTAATAGATTACTTAATCTATTTGATAATTTACAATAGATGGGTAATCTGTTGCAATAGATAACTTAATCTGTTTGATAATTTATAACAGATGGGTAATCTATTCCAACAAATGACTTAGTCTATTTGATTATTTACAATAGATGGGTAATATATTGAAAAAAGTTGAACATTTATTTATATATAATTTCAATTGAGTTCATATGTTCAACTAATACCTTAATTGATTAATCCAGGACTAAAGAGTAGTTTTTATAGGGTCAACTATAATCTCAATTAAGTTTTTTGGCAATTTCAAGATAAGGCGATAGTGCGTTCCTCTCGACCAAAGTCGTTGATCGATCACGCTTAGCTGAATCTATTCTCATTACCTAATATGTTCAACTAATACCTTAATTGATTAATCTAAGACTATGGATGAGTTCTCATAGGTTCAACTACAGCTTTAATTGAGTCTTTTGGCAAATGCATGATAAGGCGGTATTGCGTTTCTCCCGACAAGAGTCAACGATCGATCACTCAGAGCTAAATCGATTCTTATTACCTTATATGTTCAACTAATACCATTAATTGATTAATCTAGGACTAAGGGCAAGTTCTCATGGGGTGAACTATAACTTTCATTGAGTCTTTTGGCAATTGCATGATGAGACGGTATGATGTTCCTCTCAACCATAGTCATCAATCGATCACTCTAAGCTAAATAAATTCATATTATTTTATATGT
>NC_061117.1:86284483-86339631 GCF_002878395.1 Capsicum annuum | reverse complement strand
ATTTTGACAGATGATTGATATTTTGCATCAGATTATCCATCTGTTGCTCTAATTCTCTAAACCCAACTCAAATGGATTTTAATCATCTACTCCAAACTATGAGTAGATGGGTAATATGATGCAACATATTTAATCTATTGTGACATGCAGATCATCCATTGCAATAGTTGTTTGTGTTAACATCTAACCCAACTGTGAAAATTATTATATTATATGATTTAAAAGTATTTGTCTTTTTTTATAGGTTATTCATCCATGGATCATGCCTAGTGAGCAGGAGATGGGGATGACTTCTTTTATTACTCTAGGTCATAGTGATACTATAGAAAATCCAATAGTAGAGTTAATAAAGAAGGAATTGTCTTGAGCAACAACCATAAAAAAAGAAGTTAGGCAAGGTCAGCCTAATGTTGAGGCTCTTTATGACCAACCTTTTGTTGAAGTAGATTCGGGTGCTTCTTCTGGTAGAGTTGTTGGTGTTGGTAGTAGGCATACTAATGCTGCTACTACTCATGATGATGACCATCTTGATTATCAAGAAAAAATAAATATGTTTGAAAACACCCCTTTCACAGGTCCCTCTCACCCTTACACAGGTCTCTTTCACCCCTCTTTACATAGGTCTTTCTCACCCCTCTTCATCCTCATGTTCTCATTGTAAATATGAAGAGTTCAAGGAGATCTAGGATAAAATCTTTGAAGAAATAGAGGCTATCACTAAAGATATAGAGGAATTCAAATCCAAGAGGGGTGTCATACCATCCAAGAAGGTGAGGTATCCATACACTCCTAAAGCGGTAGTTAGGAGGAAGAAAAAAACCATTAGCGGCGTACTCTCCAGTCAGAAATCATAAGAAATTATAACTCCTCCCTCTTCAAAAGCTATTAAATTTTAGGGGCCATTCAACAAGGTAGACATATACGTGGAACTTGGCGCCAAAGAGAAGAGGGATCTATAACGGGCTAAGAATGTGAAGCGAGGCGCACCAGATTACCCCAGGCCTCTCTTTTCCCTGCAAGACTTCAAGATTATGACAGATGTGCATATGCAGTATGAGGACAAGGTAAGTTTACTTTTCCTAACCTTGTCTTCTAATCTACTCCATGAAGAAGAAGCTACACAATAGATGTGAAATCTGTTCCAACAGCTGGGTATTTTGGTGTAACTGGTAGTGCTTTTGTTGCAAGTTATTATCCATCTGTTGCATAAGTTGCATTGGACTGATTCAGAGAATCCTATACAATAAATGTGCCATCCCCTACATATTTACAATTACTAACCTATGTGAAAACTCAATTCTTATATCACAGTATGATGAAGAAACTCTATGCCTTATGAGGAAAAGACAATTAGCGTACCCGAATGCTTATTACGTTACCTATGGGATAATGAACCTCGACTTTTGCAAGAAGCTCAAGGATAAGTGCGATCAACTCAATGATCTAGTTTTAGCCTCTGGCGAGGGATTTGATTTATTACTTTCTCTGTTCGACTGGGATTAAGAAATAATAATATATGTTAGAGGGGAGAGGCCAAATTCATAGTGCTAGAGCTGAACCAAGGCAAAGAGGATTCTTGCAGTAATCAATGTGGAAGACATACATTATTGGACTGATGAGATACTACTCGAGGAGGGAAAGATCAATGTTTATTACTGCAACGAACCTACCATCGACGAGGTCATTTTTTTATCCACGTGCACCATCGATGGACTTGATCCCCATATTATTGAGGGTAGAGTAGTCTAATGTATCATTTTCGAGAGAAAGTATTGATGAAAAAATCATGGTATTTTGAAGTTCAAAACAAGTTCATGAACCTTCCAAAAAAATGATGCCTGTTTTGAGTTGTAATACCCCGGGAAATTTTTCGTTGAAATTTTATGCAAAAATGTGTTGGGTTCTATTTACTAGAATGAATTATAAATTTTCCATACAGCATGTCCTAGATTATGACCCACCATTGCGTAGAGTATCAAATAAGCTTTCCAACGATATGTGGATCATCCAAAATGGACACCCGAGCGATGAGTTATGAACATTCCGATCGAACCATGAAAAGTAGTGAACAGTAAAACATACAGGAAAAAGTACTGAGGCCTGGTGTATTTTCGCTCCAACTTTAAACGATCATAAATCATTGTACATAAAGATCTGGGTGATCTACTATATATCAACAGAAATATCTGCGAGTTCTCTTTCCAATGAATTGGTTTCATCCAATTTGTCTTTCGGAGCAAAAAGTTATGGTCAATCTACTTCAGCCTATCAAAAGAAAATTTTTGGGTCAATTTCAAACAATCATAAATCCTCGTACACAATGATCTGGGTGACATACTATATATCAATGAAAATATACGAGAGTCCTCTTTCTAATGAAATTGGTTTCATCCAATTTCAATATCGTAGTAAAACGTTATGGTTAATCTATTTCAGACTATCAAAACAGTCCACCAAAGGACAGATTCGAGAATTTTCTAATTTTTAGGTGCGTTTTGGTCATTCTCCCTCACCCAAAATCCGTCCAAACCCTATATGCAAGCCTATTAGAAGAATTATATGTAATATTTCATCAAATTCCCTCAAAAAGAAAACCCTAGCTCCTACATCCAACTTGAAGAACCTCCAAAGTTCACCATTAATTCTGCATATTTATTCAAGATTCCAAGTTTCTAGTTCAAGAACTCTAAGAACCATCATTCAAAGGCACGATTAACATCACAAAAATGAGTATCTATCTAAAGTTCATCATTCAAGGTATGCGGGGATTTTCAACAAGAACTCTCTTTTGTTCTTGTGCCCAAACGTAATTTTCTTTACAAAGGCAAGATTTTTATTTGATTTTTTACGAATTTGAAGCATGGACCCATACCTTATGATGATTATTATGAAATCTTGATGTTTATGATTTTGAAAGATGAATTTACATGTGTGGAGATATAAAGCATGAATCTTGAACGATATTTATCTTGATTTTAATATTTGGATCGTGAATCCCCATTGGAAATTGTGTTTTTTTGAGAAAGTGTGTGTTATAAGTATGTTGGTGTTGAATATTTGAGATATTTTGAATGATTTGACCTTTTGGTCTTAATGGAGTTGTTTTGAACTCGGGTGTAAATGGAATCCACAACATAGTTGATTTTGATAAATGGGAAGCATGATGGCTCCCGATGTATATTTATATATTACTGAAATTAGTTTATTGTGGATTGTCTTTGAAATAATCTGAGCTAAGTCTGGAAGAAATCTTTAGCACCGAGTGGGAGGTATAAAGCGACCTTACTTCCCTAGAACTACGTGCCCCTGTAGGAGTGAGCTTGAGGTTGATTTATATAGTGATTACTAGTTTGTGTGGATTTCATATCGATTGTCCTACTCTGGTGGCAAGGATAGGACGGCTCTCCCCAACGTGGGTTGTACGTTGGACTCCATGTAGCTCACATGGTTTATGTCAGTTATAAGATCTCCCAGTGTGTGCGTGTTTCCTTGTGTCTATGGTAATGGTGAACTGATTTGAAAGTGGAATTGTGAAAGTTATTCTTTCGAAAGATTTAAATGATATTTACATTATGAGAATTGATAGTCTTGATGAACTGAAAGTGATTGACAAATTATATGATGACTCACATCTGTTATTGTACTTATTTCATCCTCTCATTATTATGATGATTTTCTTTGGGATATGTGAGTCTTTCATAAATCCTGCATATTTCTTATAAATATTTATGATGATGATGTTTATACAACTACATACACCCACATATACTCAGTCCCTTTCCAAGGTACTGACCTACATCTTTGGATGTGGGCTGTATTTTCTTAGAATGTAGGTTCAGTTGCTCAGTTCCAGGTTTGACAGTGATTCTTTGGGCATGCTATTCTACATTATCTGTTGTGGTAAGTCCTCATGTTCCGAGGACGTGATGTCTGATATTGGTTTCACGGAATTATTTACATTTGATAACTGAGTATAAGTCAGTTGGGGCTTGTCTCAATGGCTCGCTGGTTTTATTGATTTTCTTAGAGGCTTGTCAGACAAGTATAGATGCTGGGAGTTGACTAATAATTCGTATTTTGTTATCTTTCTGAAATTTTTTTTTCTTGGATGATGATTACTCTATTGATATTTGAGGGTTATTTATGGAAATCCTGTTGATTTGTGTTGAACTAAATGAAAATGGCTCAAAGGGTTAGCTTGGGGCTACTCGTAGCCTTAAGCACCATGTGACGCTCTGGGATCCATTTTTCGGGGCGTTACAAACTTGGTATCAGAGCCTAAGGTTTTAAGGTATCCTAGAGAGTCTGACAAGCCACGTTAAGTAGAGTCTTAATCATCAGTGTGTAGCGCGCCACATCTATGAGCAAGAGGCTACAAGACGTTTTAGGAAAAAGTGTGATTCTTTCTTTCAGAAGTCTATCATGCTTAAAGTGTCTCTCTTTGCTATTGATTCATGCTCTCCTCTTCTTTCATGGACCTCATGAATCGAGTGTTCAGACCATATCCAGATATGTTTGTCTTTGTGTTCATCAATGATATACTGGTGTACTCCCATAGTGAGGATGAAAATTTTGATCATCTCCAAACTGTCTTGTAAACCCTTAGATATCACAAGTTGTTTGCCAAGTTCAGTAAGTGTGAGTTTTGGCTAAGGTTAGTTGTTTTTCTAGGTCATATCATTTCTTTCGAGGGTATTAGAGTTGATCCCCAAAAGATCGAAGCTGTTAGAAATTGGCCTAGACCTATTTCTCTAACTGATATCCAAAGTTTCTTGGGTTTAGCTGGCTATTACTCTGTTTTGTTGAGGGTTTCTCATCTATAGCGTCTTTTATGACTTGGTTGACCCAAAAAAAAGGGAATTTCTTGTGGTCTGAATCTTGTGAGAAGAATTTTCAGGAGTTGAAGACTCGACTCACTTCACCCCCTATTTTGACTTTGCCTGATGGTGTTGATGATTTTGTGGTGTACTGTGATGCTTTGAGAGTTGGGTTTGGTTGCGTATTGATGTAGAAGGATAAGGTGATAGCTTATGCTTCTAGACAGTTGAAACCCATAAGAAAAATTACCCCACCCATGACCTTGAGTTGGCTGCTGTTGTGTTTGCTTTGAAAATCTAGAGACACTATTTGTATGGTGTCCATGTTGATGTTTCATTGATCATAAGATTCTGCAGTATGTGTTTGCCTAGAGAGAATTGAATCTTAGGCAGAGACGACGGTTAGAATTGTTAAAGGACTATGATATGAGTGTGTTGTACCATCCGAGCAAGGCTAATGTTATAGAGGATGCCCTAAGTAGAGTGTCCATAGGTAGTATTTTGCATCTGGTAGAAGGTGAGAAAGAGTTGGCTTATGATGTACATCGTTTGGCTAGATTAGGGGTTAGGTTGTTTGACTCTGCTGAAGGTAGTATAGAGGTTCAGAGTAGTTCCAAATCCTCCTTGGTTTCAGAAGTGAACAAAAAGCAGTACTTAGATACTAGCTTGGTCAGACTGAAGGAGTCAGTCAAGGACCAAAGAGTAGAGGTTTTCTCCCAAGGGGGAGATGGTGTGTTGAGATTGCAGGGTAGATTATGTGTCCTGAATGTTGATGATCTGAGATAGAGGATTATGGCTGAAGCACATGGGGCGCGATATTCTATTCATCCTGGTGCCACCAAGATGAACCAAGACTTGCGGGAAATCTATTGGTGGGGTAGCATGAACAAAGATATAGCAGCGTTTGTAGCTAAGTGTGCAACATGCCAACAGGTTAAGGTTGAAAATCAAAGACCTGGTGGTATGATGCAAGAGTTTAGTATTCCCACCTGGAAGTGGAAAGAGATAAATATGGACTTTATGATTGGTTTACCTCCTTCTCGATGCCATCATGATTCCATTTGGGTTGTGGTTGATAGGTTGACTAAGTCTACTCATTTCTTGCCTGTTCATACTTCATATACTGCTGAGTATTACGCTAGATTGTATATCCGAGAGCTAGTCAGACTGCATGGAGTTCCCTTGTCTATCATTTTGGATAGGGGTACTCAGTTCACTTCGCATTTTTGGAAAGCTTTTCAGAAGGGTCTTGGTACCCAAGTGCTTTTGAGTTCTACTTTTCATCCGCAGACCGATTGTCAGGCTGAGCAGACCATCCAGACCTTAGATAATATGTTGAGAGCTTATGCACTTGACTTTAAGGGAAGTTGGGATGATCACTTATCATTGATAGAGTTTGCTTACAATAATAGTTTCCACTCTAGTATTGGCATGGCTCTTTTTGAAGCCTTATATGTGAGGAAGTGTAGATCACCCATAGGTTGGTTCGAGGTAGGTGAAGCGGCTGTGAGTGGTCCTGATTCGGTATTTGAGGCTATGAAAAAAGTAAAGTTGATTAGGGAAAGGTTGAAAATTGCACAGAGTCGCCAGAAGTCATATGCGGATGTTAGAAGGAGAGACCTTGAGTTTGAAGTTGGTGACCTAGTGTATCTGAAAATTTCACCCATGAGGGGGGGTGAAGAGATTCGAAAAGAAGGGGAAGCTTAGTCCCCGTTATGTTGGTCCTTACAAAATTCTTAGCCGTGTTGGTAAGGTCGCTTATGAGGTCGAGTTGCCTTTCGAGTTGTCCTCTGTTCATCCAATATTCCATGTCTCCATGCTCAGAAAGCATATTAGCGATGTTGTGGTAATGGATTCCTCTGTGAGTGCTGACATTCAAGAAAATCTTTCTTTTGATAAGATTCCTGTTGAGATTCTTAATTTCAGTGTCCGAAGACTAAGGACCAAAGAAGTTCCCTTAATCAAGGTGTTGTGGCGAAACCAATCTGTTGAGGGTGTAACTTGGGAAGCTGAGGCGGATATGCGATCTAAGTACCCGCACCTATTTTCCGCGAACTCCGATCAAGCCGAAGGTACCGTTCTTTCCTAAATCATGCACTTTTGATAAAAGTTGCAGCAGTTCAGCTGTCATTTACTATGTGTTCAGCTGTAGTTTCTTGAATTTATGCATTCTATGTTGCATTCGAAGTGAGAAACGATGTGGTGATGAGTCTAACAAATGGTTTCAGCTGTATGCTCTATTCCCTATCTAATCTTGGCATGTCTATCATCATTCGAGGATGAATATTTTCAAGGGGGAATGATGTAATACCCCGGGAAATTTTTTGTTGAAATTTTGTGCGTAAACATGTTAGGTTCTATTTTCTAGAATAAATTATAAATTTTTCATGTGGAATGTCTTATATTATGACCCACCATTGCGAAGAGTATCGAATAAGGTTTCCAACGATATGTGGATCATCCAAAACGGACACCCGAGCGACGAGTTATGAACATTCTGATCGAACCATGAATAGTAGTGAACAGTAAAACGTGCAGAAAAAAGTACTGAGGCCTGTCGTATTTTTGTTCCAACTTTAAACGATCATAACTCCTTGTACATAATGATCTGGGTGATCTACTATATATCAATGGAAAGCTCTGCGAATGCTCTTTCCAATGAAATTTTGTTTCATCCAATTTGTCTATCCGAGCAAAAAGTTATGGTCGATCTACTTCAGCCTATCAAAAGTAAATTTTTGGATCAATTTCAAATGATCATAACTCCTCATACATAATGATCTGGATTAGATACTATATATCAACAGAAATATAGGAGAGTCCTGTTTCTAATGAAATTGGTTTCATCTAATTTGGATATCGGAGTAAAACGTTATGGTTGATCTATTTCAGACTATCAAAACAGTCTACCAAAGGACAGATTCAAGAATTTTTTGATTTTTAGGGGCGTTTTGGTCATTCCCCCTCTCCCAAAATCCGTCTAAACCCTATATTAAAGCCTATTAGAAGCATTATATGTTATATTTCATCTAATTCCCTAAAAAGAAAACCCTAAGCTCCTACATCAAACTTCAAGAACCTCTAAAGTTCACCATTAATTCTGCATATTCATTCAAGATTCCAAGTTCCTAGTTCAAGAACTCCAAGAACCATCATTCAAACGCACGATTAACATCTCAAAAATGAGTATCGATCTAAAGTTCATCATTCAAGGTATGTGGCATTTTTTAACAAGAACTCTCTTTCGTTCTTGTGCCCAAAAGTAATTTTCTTTACAAAGGCATGATTTTTATTTGATTTTTTACGAATTTGAAGCATGAACCCATATCTTATGATGATTATTATGAAATCTTGATGTTTATGATTTTGAAAGATGAATTTACATGTGTGGAGATATAAAGCATGAATCTTGAACGATATTTGTCATAATTTTGATATTTGGGTCGTGAATCCACATTGAAAATTGTGTTTTTTTGAGAAAGTGTGTGTTATAAGCACGTTGATATTGAATATTTGAGATATTTTGAATGATTTGACCTTTTGGTCTTAATGGAGTTGTTTTAAACTCGAGTGTGAAAGAAATCCACAAAGTAGTTTATTTTGATAGATGGGAAGCATGATGGCTCCCATGTATATTTATATATTACTAAAATTATTTTATTGTGGATTGTCTTTGAAATGATCTGAGCTAAGTCTGGGAGAAATCTTTAGCACCGAATGGGAGGCATAAAGTGACCTTACTTCCCTAGAACTACGTTCCCTCGTAGGAGTGAGCCTGAGGCTGATTTATATAGTAATTACTAGTTTGTGTAGATTTGATATTGATAGTCCTACTCTGATGGCAAGGATAGGACGGCTCTCCCCAACGTGGGTTGTACGTTGAACTCCATGTAGCTCACATGGTTTATGTCGGTTATAGGATCTCCCAGTGTGTGTGTGTTTCCTTGTGTCTATGGTGAATGGTGAACTGATTTGAAAGTGGATTGTGAAAGTTATTCTTTCAAAAGATTTAAATGATATTTAAATTATGACAATTGATATTCTTTATGAATGAAAGTGATTGACAAATTATATGATAACTCACATGTGTTATTGTACTTATTTCATCCTTTCATGATTATGATGATTTTTTTCAGGCTATGTGAGTCTTTCATACATCTTGCATATTTCTTATAAATATTTATGATGATGATGTTTATACAACTTCATACACCCCCATATACTTGGTCTCTTTCCATGGTACTGACCCACATCTTCAGATGTGGGCTGCATTTTCTTAGAATGTAGGTTCAGGTGCTCAGTTCCAGGTTTGACAGTGATTTTTTGGGCACACTATTCTACATTCTCAATTGTGGTGAGTCCTCATGTTCCGAGGACGTGATGTTTGATGTTGGTTTCACGGAATTATTTACATTTGATAACTGAGTATGAGTCAGTTGGGGCATGTCTCAATGGCTCGCTATTTTATTGATTTTCTTAGAGGCTTGTCAGACTAGTATAGATGTTAGGAGTTGACTAATAAGTCATATTTTGTTATCTTTCTGAAATTCTTTTATTCTTGAATGATGATTACTCTGTGATATTTGAGGTTTATTTATGGAAACCCCGTTGATTTGTGTTGAACTGAATGAAAATGGCTCAAAGGGTTAGCTTGGGGCTACTCATAGCCTCAAGCACCGTGTGATGCTCTGAGACCCATTTTCTAGGGCGTTACATGAGTGTGGCTTACTCGCGCATGCATACGTTGAATGTTTGCTGACCGGCACAGAATTGGCTGAGCGAACAACCTTTCTGTGTAAGAACATTGTGGCAAACCTGTAAGAGGCCTGGGTTTATGGTGTACTAACTGGACAGTTGGAGCCTGTGAATAAAAAGGAGCCTGTGAAATAACAGTTTTTTTTATTTCAAGTCACACTTCACTTTACATTGCATGTACAAGTAGTGGCAATATTTTTTTTCTGATGAAAGTTGAGTTTTTTTATAATGCAATAGATTGTCAATCTATTGTAAAATATACTATATCTATTCGGGCAGATAGTTTATCTATTGTAATAGGTTGGTCATCTGTTGCATTAAGTCAATGTTATTTCTATCGAATCTAAGTCTAATCTGTTGTAATAGTGGGAAGACCTGTTTGATAATTTTCAAGAGATAACCTAAATTTGGCAACATATGCCTAAATCGATTTGATATTTTCCAACAATTACGCTTGAATATCCATGTGCTCGACAACACCAAACCAATAGCAATACACCACCATGAAAATTTCAACAATTAGGCTTGAATATTCATGCCCCAACAACACCAAAACAGTTGTAATAACGGCAACAATGTAGTATCTTCTTGCTCAATTTTGTTTCTCTTCAGAAACCTTGACTTTCTTTAACAAACCCCAGATTACACAATTTGCTTGTGAAAGATGTCTTTCTTCATACCAATCAAAGTAATCACATCCACCAATTTTTATAAAAACAAGAACACAATTAAAAATAATTACAAGTAATAATTAATCAACTAATTAAGTAAAAAAATCTTACCTTTTAAATCTTAGAAGTAAAAAACTACGATCTGGATATTGTTGAGTCCAAGAAGACTTCAATAGAGCTTCATGACTGCACTTAAAATATCGAAAATCTTTATCACAAAAAAAATAATGGAAGATAAGTTCAACATTGTTAAGCTCAGTTGAAAAACATGAACAAAAGATGAAGAAAGACCAAATCCAAATAATTTAAAGAATTTGGATGACAAAAAAAGATAATGAAGAAGAAGATTTGAGAATTTAGGATTAAATTTTAGGAAGAAGATGAATATTTAAGACAATGGGGGAAAATAACTATTAGGGGCTAAATCAGTATTGTATATGAACTGCATTAATATGGCATATAAACTGATCTGAAATACATGGACCAAAATGACCTAAATTGAGAAAGAATAGGAAATAACTATTATGTGGAATTAATATACCCAATAGGATATTCTATGTCCATAGGCCCAAATGTGAGCTATTTTTTTAAAGGATAAATTACACAAGACCACAAACCTAAGAGACCTTATTACCCAAAATCTCTTACCTTTTAAATAATTACTTAAAATTTTAGATTTTATATTTTACTCTTGATACATATGAATAAAACTTTACCCTACTTTTACTCCATAATTAATGCATGCAATCTATTTTTCTTTGAAGATTTTTTCTCCAAATATTTCATTCCCTAAAATATCTCCTAAATTATCATCAATTGATACAACTTTCATTTCCGTTACTGCAACTTCTTCAGCACTTTCATTGTTTTTTTAAAATCTTTTTATCAATTTTGAATTCTTTTTTAACTTTTAAGTCAGTACCCATTAAGGAAAAGAGGAGAAATTGAACAATATGATAGTGACATATACTTTATGACAGTGATTCATCATTTTAATTTATTTATAAATATTTGATACATTTAACATATGTTTGACAAATATAAATTATTTATTTTGGTGTGAAATTGAATTTCAATGATTAGTGAGTAATGGAACTAGATGTATCATTCTGATACATCTGGAACTAGATGTATCATTGTGATACATTTGGAACTAGATGTATCATTGTGATACATCTGGAACCAGATGTATCATTTTTCATGATTTGTGGTTAATTTTACTCTCTGTAATAATTGAAAATGAGTTATTTTCTTATTTAACTGACCACTAAATTACAAATTTATTACAATGCATGTGTATCAAGTCCAAAAATATGTATCACATATTTAAAAATCCAGGATATAATGTAATTTAATAAATTATTGGGATAAACTGTTATAAACCCTTAAACATTCCGACATTTATTTAAGTTACCCTTTTTTAAAAAGTGCTATACCATGTTTTTGCCCCTAAAGAATTAGCACCGGCATGTTCACGCTTACCACATCGTATGCTTAGTTCAAAATTTTTGTTTTTTCAAAATAAATTTTGAATACAAAATTTAAAATTCAAAGTGGGTACATTGACAGTGCTTCACAAATTTTTATTAATATTTCTCCTTAAATTGTAAGTATTTCTACATGATTAAATCTTTGTAATCATGTATAGATCAAAAGAAAATATTTATTACCATGTACAAATTAACAAGGTGATGATTTTGGGTGGTTGTCGATGGTCACTTACATGATCTTATGATAAAAAAATATTTTTTTTATATTCCAACATTTTCTTTCTCTTTAAAAAATTTAGATGTTTATATATTTTTGTAAATAATTTGTGTTGAAATTAAGCTGGTATCATCAATAAAGCCATTGATGAAATTTAAAGAGAGTGCAACTGAGAGGACACGACTGAAGGGATTGCGTTGTTATCTCACAAATGTTGTCATAATCTGGCCAAAGATACTTCATCTTGCTGAATCGTGAGGTTTGCAGTTGATAATGTTTTGTTCTTTTCAATGCTTGTTGATTTTTAAGAGTAAAAAATAAATTGTCTTTTTTATTTTCTAGTTTGACTGTATACTAATACTTCAGGAACTGTTATAAATGTATTTACATTATATTGAATGTCTATTAAGATCTACTTTGATATCTATTAGGATTTGAAGCATGTGTCTTTTACTCAGACTAGGTGTAAATTTCCTCTATAAATAGAGGGGGTTTTGTTCATTGTATTTACAATCTGATGATCTCTCATCCCTCAAGAAAAAAAAAAATAATCACTCTCTCTATTCTTTCTGCTCTTCTTCTTCTTTGTTCTTTCTTACTTTATAACACATTATCAGCACGAGACTTTGCCAAATAAGGTGAGATTATAAATCTAAAGGTCAAGATTAGTAATTCTTTATGTTATTTGTATTTTTCTATTAATGATATAATTATTAATGTCTGCAATAACATTGGTATGCATTAGACCAATAAATTATGATTATTTCTTCCCTCTCAATTGATTCAAGATTGGGAACCAATTATTCCATCTAATAATTTTAATGTGCGGTATACGATTAATAAATATACCATAATGGACAATGATGGATTCCTCAAAGAAGTAGAGTATGTATGTTAGTTTTCCTAACATAAGGAAGAGATTATAAACACTATGAAATATGTTAGGAATTATCACCCGATCCTCATCTAAAAGATAATTCAAGTCAAATGTTGAAAGCATCTCATATTAAGCGCGAGTGCTCTTATTTTGTGTTCCTAAAGGACAGAGTCTATGCATGCGTGAAGCATGGTAGACTAATTAGTTCCAAATGAAATAGTCCTTAAAAAATAAGGAGCAAATAATCATAATAAGAAGGCAATAAACGATTGACGAGCCTACGACATAACACTTCATGAAACCTTATGTAAGGTTCATGTGCCTGAAAATAATGAAGTGATGAGATCTCAAAATGTTATGTCACATTGTGAACCGATACAAAAGATATATCATCAATATCTTTGATACAATATTTGCGCAATATTGTGAAAGATTACGAGGATCTGATTTCTACGTTTATTTAAGCATGCTGGCGTAGAAACATTTATCATGTGACATGAAAGAATTCATTATGGTAAGCGTAAAACTTATTTGATTTGCAGTCCATACACTTGAAGATGCCACTCATGAAATGTTGAATATTGTCACTTGACAAAACTTATGTGAAAACTTTTAAGGATTCAAACTGCTTGAAGCATATAAAAGTTTTTGGGGAACTTATTTATAATCCTTATATTGTAAAAGCTTATTGCTTGAACATCATTGGAACTCTTGGAGATTTTTCAAAGCAATAGATTATTTGTTGAAATTTTAAATAGATCAAATTGGATTGGTTATGAAGTACCATATCTTAGTGCAATTGATGCACTTATGTACCTTACAAAAACTACAAGACCCAATATAGTCTTTCGCTCAATTTGATAGCAAGGTATATTTCTAATCCTACTAGGAGACATCGAAATGGGATAAGATACATGAGTTTATTTTATTCTAAAGATTGCAGTCCCGATCTTACTGGTCATACTGATGTTGGGTACTCATCTAACCCGCATAAATCTCGGTCTCAAACATACAATGTGTTCACATTTGGGGATACTGTCATATGTTGGAGATATACAAAGCAGTCTATCATAGCCACTTTATCGAATCATGCTGACAGAATAGCTATTCATGAAGCAAGCCGAGAATGTGTATGGTTGAGGTCCATGATACATCTCATTCGAGAAAAATATGGTGTGAAATATGACAATCTATCCACAATTTTATACAGAGATAATTAAGCATACATAGCACATCTTAAGGGAGGATTCATAAATGGAGATAGAACGAAGCAGATTTTTCCAAAGCTTTTCTACATATATGAGCCACAAAAGAATGATGATATTAACATGCAACAGATTTGTTTAACTAACAATGTGACTGATTTATTCACCAAGTCTTCTCCAATTACAACTTTTAAGAAGATGGTTCATAAGATTGAGATGCAAAGGTTCAAGGATGCTCCCATTAGGGGGAGTTAATATGCATTGTACTCTTTTTTCCTTACGAGGTTTTATCCCACTAGGTTTTCCTAGTAAGGTTTTTAATGAGGCAGCCGAAATGCGTATTATTAGAGATGTATAGTCTTTTTTCTTCACTAGATTTTTTTCCTACTGGGTTTTTTCTAGTAAGGTTTTAACGAGGCACATTATCTACCAATTAGACATTCAAGGGCGAGTGTTATAAATGTATTTACATTATATTGAATGTCTATTAAGATCTACTTTGATATCTATTAGGATTTGAAGCATTTGTCTTTTACTCAGACTAGGAGTAAATTTTCCCTATAAATAGAGGGGTTTTGTTCATTGTATTTACAATCTGATGATCTCTCATCCCTCAAGAAAACAAATAAGATCACTCTCTCTATTCTCTCTACTCTTCTTCTTCTTCTTTGTTCTTTCTTACTTTATAACAGGAACTTTAATATTTTGGTATTTTCTTTTAGTCTTAATTAGATGAGTAATACCGATAATTCATTTGCTATTGTTAGCTAAAACTTAAGGACGAATGTTAACTTATTTGCGTTCAATTGAAGTCAGTTAGTCCTTTTTAATTTTTTTTATAAAATAGTGATCTCTTTATTTTGATAACTCACATCTATGATTTATCATTCTTTATTCACAAGTAAAATACATTCCTTTTGGAACGAAACATTTTTTGCTTTGTCTAACTTTCTCTTTCTCTTTGTCTTAACATTTTTATGTTTGAATTGTTTAACTAAACTTAAGTTTCTTGTGTTCTAAGTGAATGTGTGAATGGAAAATGGAGGGAAAGTGAAGTGAGCTTTTCATTTTATGGAAGTAAAGTTTTCCCATATTGATGTTAGAAAGGAACCTTTTTTTGCTCATATTGAGAAGCATTCAATCCTGTGGATAGTGAGGTGAGAATAACAGATGTTTTGTGCCGTTGTCGCTTGTTTCAATTTTTGACTCAAATTTATCAGATGATCGAGAAATTAATTTTTTGGATAAAATTTATTCAAAACTTAAACTAAGTGAAATTTTAATCCAAAAATCCAATAGGAAAGTTTTCTCAATTTGCAGACCCACTTTGGACACAGTGCAAATGCAGTCACAACACACCTCTAAGAGACACAATACTTCGAGGTAAAAGACACACTGGTTGTAGGCGGAAAAATATCTACACGCGCACCTGGTGACTTGCACATGTAGGTCTAGCACAGGTGCTACACAAAACTCACTTGAATATGCCAAATGCGACCTGTGGGTGTAGGCTTGGCACACGACCAATCCAGGTCGGGTACTATTCAAGAAATTTGACTCTTTCCGTGAATCATTGCTTCCGTTCTTAAGCAACACCTTTTGACTATAAATATCTGAACTTTTCCTCGGGTAAATGTATAAATTTTGAGTTGAAAAACATCTTTTCTTTTTCTAAAAACTATCGTGTGATCATCAAACATTGAGTGAGTTCAAGGTTCAAAAAATTTGAGGTACTTCTATTTTTTAATTGAATCATTTTATTGTGGGAGAAAATATTTCATTAACTTCGATACTTGAATGAAGTAAATTCCTTAAGGACACACCGTGAAATCGGTGGACTTGATTCTATCAATTATATCTTCATCTTACTTTCTTTTGAGTTTGATTTTACTTTTTTTTAGGAAATAGTAGAAACTTCATTTTGATAGTTTGTTTGGACTTATGGTTGAAGTTGGTGAAACTTCTTTGTAGTTCTTGAACTTAGAGTTGAAGTTCATATTGATAAATATAGATTTTATAGCAGAAAAATAACAAATCTTAAGAAATTTACTAATAATCTATAATATTAGATTTCTGGAGATTAAATCTTTTTGTTTTCTACTTTGCTTGAACATAATAGTGATTTGATGATATAAAACATTCATCACGAGTTAAAATTCATTTGATTGACAATAAGAAGAACATAAATACGTCATCATTAGACTAGAAATAACTTGTTGTTTAAAGTTGTAAAATTTATAGTTAACATTCTGACTTACTAAATTGGTTGTCTATTTGTGACAATAAAATTAATGTTTAAAATTATACTAATGAGGAAGTGATAGATGGCAAAGCAATAACTATTGCTACTTCAAGTCGTTCTAGTGTTGGACATGCTATGGCACCGACGAAGAAATTCAAAAAATTTGCTGGCGTGAATTTTAAAAGGTGGCAGCAAATGATGTTCTTTTACTTGACTACAATAAGTCTTTAAAGATTCATCTCATAAAATGCTCCAGAGTTGCCCGAAGAAACACCGAATAAGGAATGTTTGGCTTAAAAACACTTGGTTTCTTATGTAAGAAAGACATATTGAGTGGCCTTCAAAATGATTTATAAAATATATACAACAATATGAAAAATTCTAAGGAGTTGTGGGATGCTTTTAAAAAGAAAAACAAAATGAGGATACAGAAATGAAAAAGTTCATTGTTGCAACATTTCTTGATTTTTAAGAGGATAGATAGTAATATTGTCGTCTCTTAAATTCAAGTATTGAAAATAATCACCATGATCTCATAGTGGAAGATATAAACTTAGTAAATACCTTAATTGAACATATTATGTTTGTTCTTGATAATTACATAATCTTTGATGTATGTTTGATTGTGAATGAGACTTTCTAAGTAGCGACTATATTTGAGAAGTTACCACCTTTATGAAAAGACTTCAAAAACTGCATGAAGCACAAGAAAAAAGGAGATGTCAGTTAAAGATCTCATTATGAGGTTACGAATTAAAGAGGATAATAAAACAACTGAGAAGAGGTTAAGAGGGAATTCCACAATTAGTGGAGCGAATATTGTGGAGGATGACCCTAAGAAATCAAAGAAAAGAAAGAAAATGTCTGGAAAAAAAAAGAAATCCTCCTTAGAAGAAATTCAAAGGAAATTGCTTTAACTGTGGCAAGATTGTCTACAATTCGGCAGATTGTTGGGCCCTAAAGAAGGGTAAGAAAAAACATCAAGCAAACATCACTGAATCCAAGGATGAAGTGGGCAACATATGTTTTATGCTTTTGGAATCCAACTTAGTTGGAAATCCTACAGAGTGGTGAATTGATTCAGGTACCATCCTCTACGTATATTCCAACAAGGACATATTTGGATCGTACACTCCAGCTCAAGATGAGGAGAAAATCTTTATGGATAACTCTTCTACTGAAAGGTTGAAGGAACTATTAAGATTTTCTTGAAGATGACATCAGACAAGGTGGTGAAACTCAACAACATCCTACATATTTTGGAGTTACGAAAAACTTGATTTCTACTTCACTTCTAATATAAAATGATGTGTATTTGTTTCTGATAAGGTTGTAACTAGTAAAGGAGAATTATATATAGGTAAAGGTTACCTCATCGAGAGCCTTTTTTTATATCAATTTAATGAATGTTGAAATAAATAAACGTTTTATTTCTTCTTACTTACTTAAGTCAAATGAATCATGACATGAATGTTGAGGACATGTCAATTAAAAAATCTTGTGAAAACTGATTAGTTTAGAAATTTTACCTAACTTTGAGTGCAATAAATCAAAGTGTAAAATATGTGTAGAATCAAAGTATGCTAAGCATCCGTATAGGTATGTTGAAAGAAATTTCAACCCCTTAGACTTAGTCCATACAAATAATTGTGATATGAAGTCAACGCCATCGCGTGGTGAAAAAAAGTATTTCTGACTTTCATTGATGATTCCACCAGATACTGTTATACTTATTTGTTAAATAGTACGAATGATGAAATAAACACATTGAGGTAATAAAAAACTGAAGTTAGAAATCAGTTGGATAAAAAAATCAAAACGATAAGAATGATAGGGATGGAGAGTATGAATCTTCTTTTGTAGTGATATGTTTAGAAAATAGAAATGTCAATCAAACTATTGTCTAGTATTCACTTCAATCAAATGGGATTATGAAAAAAATTAAATGTTAAAGAAAATGATATATGCTTTACTCATAAGCTTAGATTTATCACAAAAATTGGGAGGGGGGGATATATCCTTACATCAAATCTAATATTCATTAGAGAGTCCCCCATAGAAAGATACATCGTATTTCATATGAAAAATAGAAAAGAAAAAAATCCAACTTAAAATATTTCAAAGTGTGTGGGGGGTATCTAGCCAATGTTCAAGTTCATATACCTAAAATAGTAAAAATAGGACCTAAAACTATGGACTGTGTGTTCATCAGATATGATAAAAGCAGTAAAGCATGCCAATTTTTGGTTCATAAATTCAAACATTCTGATATCTATGAAAATATGATAATTGAATCAGATAATGCTAAGTTCTTTAAACATATATAAAACTGGACATAAGCTTACTAGTAGAGGGCCAAAACTCTCGAGATGAACCAAATAAGAATGTACTTAATAATGAGAATCCAAGGCATAATACACTTCGAAGAACGTTAACTTCCTTTTGATCAGATTTTGTAACATTTTTCTTAAAAATGTGCCTCAAATGTTTAAAGAGGTGATGTTGTCTTCGGAGTCATCCTTTTGAAAAGAGGCATCCAATAGTGAGATTGATTCAATCTTGAGCAACCACACTTGAGAGTTGGTTGATCTTTCTCTATGAAATAAATCTTTAGGTTCTAAATGGATCATCAAAAGGAAAATGAAAGCTAATAGTACTATTGACAAATACAAGGCAAGAATTGTTGTAAAAGCCTTTAGATAAAAAGAAGGCCTTGATTATTTCAACACATACTCCCCGGTAACAAGGATAATGTCCATTTATATGTTGGTTATTTTAGAGGCTATATATGGTCCTGAAATCTATCAAATGAATGTGAAAACAACATTCTTAAACAAAGAATTAGAAAAAGAAATTTACATGAAACAATTCAAGGGTTTTGTGGTTTCTGGTAAAGATAAGAAAATGTGCAAACTTGTAAAGTCACTTTCAGGACTAAAACAAGCATCCAAAAAGTGGCATGCAAAGGTTGGCGAAACCATGTTGGCAAACAATTTCAAAATATATATTAATGTGATAAATGTGTGTACATAAAAGACAATCCAAATCATAAAGTCGGTGTTTGTTTATATGTGGATGATATGTTGATTATAATTAGAGGCATTTCTGACATAAATGCTACAAAATAAATACTTGAGAGCAAATTTGATATGAAAGACCTTGGAGTTGCGGATGTGATGTTAGGGATAAAAATTCATAGAACTCCACAAGAATTGGCATTGTCTCATTCTCATTACATTGAAAAAGTACTTGACAAGTTCAATTATTTGGATTTTAGTATTGCCAAGACTCTATTAGACGTGAGCTTTACACTTCAAAAGAATGAAGGTGAAAGTGATTCATCGTTGGACTACGCAACAGTGTTGAAAAGTTTGATGTATATCATAAATTGTACACAATCAGACATAGCATATGTTATTAGTAAATTGAGTTGGTACAAGAGTAATCCTGATCCAACTCATTGGATGACAGTGAAAAAAGTTTTGGGATATCTAAAAACCCAAGACTATGCTTTGAATTATAATAAATATTTAGTTGTAATTGAAGGATATAATAATGCAAATTGGATCACCAAATCGAATAACATAAAATCCATGAGTGGATATGTATTTACTTTAGGTACAGGAGCAGTCTTTTGAAATCATCCAAAAAAAATATATTTCCCACTGTATAATGAAATCTGAATTTATCATGTTAGATAAAGCCGGTGAAGAAGCTAAATGACTCCAAAATTTCTTGTCAGATATTCCTTATTGGCCCAAACCTTTGGCAGTATACACTGTAATAGTCAAAAAGTAATAGGCAGGGTAGGGAGAATGATGTATAACTATAAATCTCATCATATAAGACAAAGAGATAATACCGTTAGAGAACTAATCTATAGTAGAATTATGATAGTTGAATATGTGAAGTCAAAGGATAATATGTCTGAATAAAAGACCTATTTAGATAGGATGCTGAGAGATTATTGAAGGAAGTGTGTTTACGGCCTAGGATAAATCATTATGGGTGTAATTCTACCTCTTAGAATAAAGATCCCAAGATCTAGGTTCGAGGAGATCAAACAAATTTATGACTGATGGTTCAACATTGTCAATATATTCAACCCATCCTTATGATGAAGACAAAGTTCAGGAAACAAGGATAACGCTTTTGGTTTGAAACATTATAATGGTTTCTAGGTTTTGTAGATTTGAACAAATAGTTTGATCTAAAGGATTAAACGTTAAGGAATCACCTATGTGAGGGTGAAGTGGAGGCCACTTCAAGAAGAATGAAAGTAAAGACCTATTCTCTAAACTCTCATGAAACCAAGTTGTGTTCATGGATGATAGAAGTAAAATTATGATAATCATAAACGGTTAAAGGTTGATTGTATAACTTGTGTTGTCTAGGTGTACATTAAAGTTTGGCTATTCAAAGATATCAACACTATCGATTGACTAGTGTATCTGATACAAATTCACCGTAGAAAGTTAAAAGAAAACCTACTTATCTAGATGGTATTAGTCTTTGCTTGTAGATCACAGACAACAACAACAACAACAAAAACAAACCTAGTGTATTCCCACAACGTGGGGTCTGGGGAGGGTAAAATGTATGCAATCCATACCACTACCTCCAAAAAAGTAGAGAGGTTGTTTGTAGATCACAGACATGTTCATAAACTTTTTTGATATAATAGACATTTCTTCTGAATGTGGGAGATTGTTGGGTTCTAAGTGACCGTGTGAATAGAAAATGGATGAAATAAATTGAGTAAACGTAAAGTGAGTTTTTCACTTTAAGAAAGTAAGGCTCTCCCACATTGGTTGGATAAAGGAATTTTCTTATGCTTATATTTACAAGTCCTTTATGTGGATAGTGAGGCAAGAACAAGATATGCCTCGCACTGCCATCGTCGTCACTTGCTCAGCTATGCTTCAGCTTTGAATCTAGATTTAGAATTGTAAAATGATCGATTGACAGATTAATGTTTTGGATAAAATTTATTCAAAACTTGTAACTAAGTGAATTTTTAATCCAATAATCCAATAGAAAAGCTTTCTTCATTTGCCGAGGTACTTCAGATGTAGTGCAAATGCATTTACAATGCACCTCAAAGGGATGTAATTCTTCAACACCAGAGATAGAATGGTTGGGAGGGAAATAGTGTGTGCATGTGCACCTGGAAACCTACACAGATGCATCACAGAACTTACTGGGATATGAAAAACATGACCTACAGGTGTAGGTTTGGCGCAGGACCCCCGCAAGTCATGTACTGTTCCAGAAAGTTGTCTTTTTTCTTAAACCATTTTTTTCTTTCTAAAGAAACACCTTTTGTATATAAATACCTGAACTTTTTCTTAAGTAAAGTTATGAATTTAGAGTTGGAAAACATCCTTTTCTTCATCTAAAAACTCTTGTACGATCATCAAATCATTGAGTGAGTTCAATGTTAAGAAAATTTGAAATATCATTATTTTCTAAATTGAATCATTTTATTCTGGGAGGAAAGATTCCATTAACCTCTAGTACTTGAGGAGAATAAATTATTTAATGATACATTGTGAATTCGGTGGGCTTCTATCAATTCTATCTTTATCTTACTTTCTCTTGAATTTGGTTTTACTATTTTTGCAGAAAATAGTAGAAAATTCATTTTGATAGTTCGTTTGAAATTGTGGTTGAAGTTGTTGATTTTTTTTATAGTTTTTAAACTCGTTCTTGAACTTAATGTTAAAGTTCATATTGATAAATATATATTTTGTAGCCGGAAAATAACAATATTTCAGCACAGGTTTGTTAATGAGAAATATTCAATTCAATGATATAAAAAATCTAACAATGAGGAGCAAGCATAGAATGTATGGAGCACAGTTCCATTTTTGCACTATATTTCTTTTAGCCTTATTATATGAAATATATTTACAATTCAGTTTTGCTGCTGAAAATCTTGTATTACAGATTATTCATTTCTTTTCGTTTAATTAAAATCAGTTAGTCCCCTTTTTCTTAAATGGTCTTCTCTTTGTGTTGCTAACTCACAAATATGGTGTAACCAGTTCAAAGTACTTCATCTCGTTAAAGTTCATAGAGATACACTATGTTTCTCTTGAAGCTTGCTGATTTTTATCAATACCAAAGAAATTATCTTTTAATTTTATATTTGATGGTAGATTAATGTGTCCAAGTCTTTATTTGCCTTTTTGGTTAGTCTGAATTAAATAAATAGCATTGACAATTCATTATCTTCTGCTAGCCAAAGTTATTGACAATTCATTTTCTTCTACTATCCATAGTTAACTATCAATTTTTTGTGTTTAACCAAGGATATTTCATATTAAACTAAGTAATGATAGGAGTCCACGTTTGACTAGGAGTACACCACATTCTCGGAGAAAATACAACAGTTTGGCCCATCCGATGGCCATTAGTAGATACATTATCGCAAAATTGTTAAACAAAAAGGTTACAAGAGCTTTGAGAAATTTTCCTACGATAGGAAGTTCCTGCAATGTCTGTTCTATTGCTTCTCTTCCAAACACTGGAGGAACTTCCAACAATGCCATGTTTGTCATAGTTTGGTTTCTTGAGCCCTCCCTTACTAGCCCATGCATCACTTTGTTCAGTCCCTGAATGTGTGGGTGAGTTCTGGGATTCCCATTTGCTATATTAAGTACCTGCATTCACAAATAATGTGAGAATACCATAAGTTAGGATTGTTAATCGTAGATATTGCTAAGGATGTGTCAGAGTTGACTAATAAGGCACTAGATTCTTAGAGTTCGAAATTCTCATACGGTACAGGATTCCCAATAATTCTGCATAGATGGCATTTATGCTGGGGCACTGTTTCATGAAACTCACTAACCAATTGACATGGTGATCTCTAACCACCCCACGAGTGCCCCCAATTCTAGTTGTATGATTAGTAGCTCCATCAGTATTCAAGGTGTAATTGTTCATATCGGGAAGGGGGGGGGGGGGGGCCTATTTCTCCTAGATGGTGATACTAGATTCTTTTATTTGTGTGGCCTCCAATATTGATGTTCCATGGTCTCATGGCACTTTTAATGCATAAAACTTGAAAATATGCAAGTACTTAGGTCTGTTTTGTTAGATATGATGTGTTTTTGTGTTTATTTTGTAGAAACTAGGTTTTGGAGCTTGAAAGAAGAAACAGAGATAATGTTTGAAGAACACCCTACTTATGAGACCACCTATTGTCCTTATAAGTATAAAAGAAGATAGTCGGGAGAACCTGAAAAGATAAAAGTTGGTATGATAGTGATAAAGGTTCATTTATGGTCCGCTAGTAGCCACATAAGAATCAAAAAATAAAAATCTTAGGTTCTGAAGATTGAAGACTTGTCTGACAATTATCAGGAGGCCACTTATGAGGCATAAGTACCACTTATGCTATCGTAAGTACCATCATGGATAGCATCCTAAAGATCTAATGAATTTGTCACTTACAACCAACTGAGGGTCCTATAAGTATCATTTATAGCCCATAAGTAGGTCCATAAGTCGCCACCGACCCAGTTTTCCTTATTCTTTTTAGATAGGAATTTTTTGGTTCTGATGCAATTTATAAATATCCTTGTAATGTTTTGTATTAGTTGACACACTCTTTATAATCACAACTCTATATTTGATTCTAAGATTCAAATTTTGATCTTGGAATCCTTTGTTCTTGGTTTTATGATTGACAATTAATTCGAGATTTTGTGTTTTGTTTTTAACTTATTGTAAGATTATTCTTATGATTTCATTGATAATTTCTTTGGGTTTTCTTGCAAACATAAGTTGCTAAATGGCATTGCTAAGGTGATAAGAAACCTGTAAGAATAACGAAGTAGAGAAAGTGTGAGGTCCTTCTAAATCAGTGTTTGTGCATGTATTGCGATCTTCTTCAGATTGTTTGTATTCTTAACTACTGTAGAAGTTAAGGACATGCCTGTATTTAAGATCATATTCTCAAGAGAGATTGAGATGAGGAAACTAAAAATACAACAATAATTCGAGACTACCAACCCTTATCTAATAAACTAGATACTCTAAAAGTGATAGTTAAACTAGGATCAAGGACAAGGGTTAGTAAGGCGACACTCTAAGACTCATAAGGTGAAGAGTAAAATTTACCAAGGTGTTCACATGACGGTTGGTGATACCTATCTTGTCAGACTTTGCATACAGGACATTAAGATAATCAAACTAAGTACGATAAGTCTACAGAGTTAGGAAACCAGAGGAACACAATCCTAGTATTCATCTCAAATTGATTTAAACTAAAAACAGTCAAGACTTGTTACCATTTTAGTATTTTCTACAAAATCCCCCACTTGCTTTTTTGCATTGTTCAGTTACTTCAGTAACTTAGTGAGAGGTATTCAGCCTATTCCCTATGGGTTCGACCCAAAACTCTATTGGTTTACTATAATTTGATAGCAACTGCATTGTACTTTCTCTATAGTTTGGGCGACATTAAATTTTCGCATTGTTTCCAAGGAATATGATTACAAATTGATTGATTGAAGTTGTTGAGGTTTTTGGGTTTTACTTTTATATTTTTCTTAGGATGTATAATAGCCTATGCCTAGGACTAAGAGTCAAGGCAATCCCTCGATCCCACTTGATCCAGAGCTTAAAATAACCATATGACAAAATTATAATATTTCGGAACACGATCGTAAAACTTATCATGAGAAGTATTAGAATGATCTAGTTTACTTCCCTCCCCTACCTCTATATGGTGTTCATAAGATAGTCGAGGAAACCATTTCTTAATTATTAGCTGAATAGTAGAGAAAGGATACTGCCTGTCATGCAACTCAAGATGTAGAAAGTGTGAGATAGGAACATGAGCATTGAGTAGAACTTGATAAAGTTAGGAGTGATAAAGTTCAACCAAACCCCACTTATGAATACTTACCATCTTATGATGAGCCAAAATAAGACCTAGGGTATGTTGAATCTGCTGAGTTAGGAGCTATTATTCCTTCTAAACTACCACAAGGAGTGAAGTTTGACATTATGAGTGCGATGATCCAATTGCTAAATCTAAAGAGTGTGCTTACTGACTTGTCGACTGATGATGAAAACATGCACACGATGAACTTTTTAGGAATTTGTATTTTATATAATCTATCGAGGGTGAGTCAGGAAGCGTTAAGACTTAGGTTATTCCCATTCTCTTACTTGGGAAGCTACACTATGGTTAGGAGAATTACCTCATGGGTCCATTACTATGTGAAATAAGATACAGATACAGTTTTTGGACTTTTTGTTCCTATATTCTAGAATACTGCAATTGAAGAATGAGATCTATAATTTTGAGCAGTTGCATTCAGAGGCCTTTTATGAATCTTGGTTGGGGTTCATAAAGAATTTGATGAATATACCCAATCACAGAATTACAGGAAGGACATTACTTGAGTTATTTTATATATCCTTGAATGATAATAACAAGGCTGTTGTAGACACTAGCACTGATGAGGAGTTTATGAGTATACATTGGAAGGTAGCTGAAGAGATTTAGATTGAATCTCTAAAACCAATTGAGATTGGCATACTCAGGAGACAGAAAGTGGAGTGGGTATTTATTCTATTGGTGAATCCAATGAACAGAGACACTTATATGAGATAGTGACTGAAGAGGTTGCATACCTAAGAACAGGGATTGGGGTACTGATGAAGCAGTTTGCAGCTTTTGGAGCAGAAAAGATAAAATGGTATGCGTTCACAAGGTAAAACTCCTAAGGAATATGATTCTTATGTTTCTTAAGATATGAAGTACCTAGACAAAGAATTGGTGGGTTTCCAATTAAAGGGACAAAGGTCTACTCAAGACACTTGGAACTCAAGGCAAGGGAATCAAGGTTGAAACTATTATAGGGACATATATAGGGATTAGAGAAGAGAGAGATAGTGACTGGAGGTGCAAGGATGATTATAAAAAGAAGAATGGTGCTACGTTCAACCGAAGAATCTTGATTATAATTCAAGGATGGAAGCATTTCTTGCTAAGTTGGTCAAAGGTTCAAAATATCAAGAGATTTACCGTAAGGAGATTAAGTAAGCTATTTTGGGACTGATCCAGGAGGTAGAGTCTCATACTACCGCGATTGAGAATCTTGAGCATTAGTTTGGTTATATATAGACTATTTTGAATTTGCGTCAACCGGATACTCTTTTGAGCAACATTGTGGAAAATTTGAAGAGCGGTAGTCACTACTTAGCCTTCACCGCACAGAGTGAGAAATAAATTATTGATCCCCCCATTCCTATAGTAAATAAGGCTTAGGATAATGTTGTTAATGTTGATGAGGCACAAAAGTGGAATCTGTAAGGGTGGTGACTAGCAGTCAGTAGTCAAAGAAATTGACAAGTGAGGATAAATGAGTTGAGAAGGATAAAGGTAAGGGGAAGGAAGTTGAGCCTGTGTTGAAGCCTATTCCATGACCTCCCCCCACCATTTCCTCAAAGGTTGAAATAGAAATAGGAAGTAGAAAATTATAAAAATTTTATTTCTATGCTGAAGGAGTTGGGTGCGAACATTCTTCTTATTAAAACACTTGAGCAGATGCCTGGCTATGCGAAATTTATGATAGATTTGGTGACAAAGAGAAGTATTGTCTATTTTGAGGATATTGTGGTTTACATCATTGTAGTGTTATTACATCTCAATCAATTGTGCAAAAACAAGACCTCAGTGGATTCATAATTCATTATACGATTGGATCATCTAGATTTGCTAATGCTTTATGTAACTTGGGTGGAAGAATTAACTTAGTGTCACTGGTAGTATTCAATCATTTGGTATTGAGACCTCCCAAAATACAATGATGCGATTATTGATGGTAAATCATGTAGTGAAAAATCCCGTAGGCAAATGTTTGATGTTTTGGTAAAAATGGACAATTTCATCTTTCGAATGACTTTGTTGTCTTGGATTGTGAAGTTGATTTTTTGATGCCCATAATTTTGGGATATCATTTGTGTCCATGGGTAGAGCATTGGTGGGTATACAATGAGCTGAGCTTGAGTTAAGGATGAATGATGAGGGAGTCACATGTATTCGCAAAAACAATGAAACAACCGACTGACAAGAGGGTTGTTTAGGTAATAAACTTTGTTGATGACCCTGGAGGCCAAACCTTTGTCTATGAAGTATGAGTAATCAAGATACCCACGTTATACTGAAATATTATATCAAGCACTGCTTGGGAGGTAACCCAATGTATCTTGATATTTTTTCATTTATGATAATTTGTGTTAGTATAATTGACGTCAGATCCCCGCACCTAAGGTGCCCCAGGAATGTTCCTAACTCTCTTGCTTTGTCCTCTTGGGATTTTTGAGCCTGCATATTTAGGTCATATCTTGTCATTATATGTTTTAATTTTTGTTTGTGTTTAACTAGAGGAAAAACAAGGAACCTAAGGGCACTTGATATATTTTGTTTATTTTTAGTTGTTTTGAGAAAAAAATGATACCCCTACAAAATGTTTTATGAACTGTGTGATGTGCTTATATGTGTGACTGTTGTGAATCTTGTTATGGTATTAGAATTAGGGACATTATAAACATATCTTAGCATTTTCATTAACCAGATAGGTAGTAGTTTGTAATATAAGCCTATGCCATGTTTGTGTGAGATACTTACATAGTTTCCTTTATGCATTTAATCCAAAACTTTCTCGGTTAGTCTTATCTAGGTTATAGGATAGTTTGTAGGACATGATTATCGGCCATTCTTGATTTAGTCCACTCTTAGCCTAAATAACCATCCAAATATGAAAAAGTATCCCTTGATCCCTCATTAAGCCTACATACACCTATTTTCTTGTTTTTACCTTTCACCTTTCTAATTTGGTTATAATGAACCCATTTCGCCCTAGTCCTTCCTTGGATATTGTGCACCTCAACTTAGGAAAATCAAATAAGTTGAAGGTGGATATCATAAGGGTAAGTACTTAGAATTGGGTATGAAGAAGAGTTTGAATAAAAGAAAAGAAAGTTGGGTTGGGTGTGGTGATAAGAATAAAATAAAGAATGGCAAAAAGAAAAGAAAAAAGAAAAAAAGAAACCGCACCCAACCTGAATAACCAATAAAAGGATAAAAGGGAGAAACTAAAGAAAAGTTGGTTGGGAAGTCGACTCCGAGAGTAATTGTAGTGCCAAGAAGGCTTAGTCACTAATTTCCAAATGTTCCATACCATCCCTAAGCCTATGTTTGAAGCCAAATAAAGTCCTATAGTGATCCTAGTCCGACTGCTAGAAAAACTTAGTTAAAGAAAATAAGGAAAAGTCTAGGGCATTCTATGCACATTGATTGAAACTTCTTTTGTAACTGTGAGTGTCTCGAGATCTTCCTAGCATTGACACATATAATTATATTGTGGAAATGGGACTTCTTTTTTGTGATGGTACATGGGTTAGTTGCTAGCTGCTTAGCTATTCGGGTAGTATAATTTACATATTTGCTTGATTGTTTGTTGTTAATGTAATACCATAGCTTGATTTGTTTTTTTCCATATAGTTGAGCTTTAGAAATCCACACAATTGGTTTTGAAAAGTTAAAAATAGAAGGGGGTAAGGTTTTTTGAGCTGAAATTGACTCGGCTGCTATAAAGCCCTGGGAGTACAACTTGGACGCCATATGGTGCTTGGAACTAGTGGTGATTCCAAACTAACTCATTAGCTGGCATACTATTAAGAAACTGAATTATAATATATTAAATAATTAGTTCTTTTGGGTAGAAGTACAATCATGAAAGAATATAGGAAGAATTATAATAATAGTACAATTTACAATCTGATAAAAACTAAGGAAAAGAATTCAAATTACATTACTGACTCTGAGTGAAATCTATGAAGACTCTACAATACTTACTATTGATAGATGGGGCATGACTCCAGTTACCACTAATCAATACATCTAAATAATAAAAATAAAGTACATGAATAACATTTTAGTGGAGTCCCCAAAATAAGAGAACTCATCACCTACTGGATGAAAACTTCAACTGTCTGATAAAACTGATTATATATATATATATATATATATATATATATATATATATATATATATATATATATGAAATCTTAAATCATGCATGCTAAGTGTATGTAGACTCACAAGTAGGCTAGAATAAAATAAAGGTTTAATTATCTTAAAAGCATGAGCAACAAACATAATCTTGTAGCTAGTGAATCACTACACTTAGTTTTCTTAATATCCTTACTTTTGTAGAATAAGTAGAGCTGAAGTTGGGATACGGTACAACATGGATACACGAACATACGAAACCAAACATACATATACTGAGCTAATATGATTAACTGAATAACTGATGTCTGGGTAACTGAATGATTGAAATCTAAGAAAGGGGATAACTAGCGCCTATATACTGAATAACTCATATCGGAATAAAGATAACTAATATCCAAACACTAAATAGCTAATGACTAGGTACTGATCATGTAACACTGAATCGAACCAAGTTTGAATACCTGGACGAAAATTGTGGAGTACTGTGACTATGAGATAAGGACTTACTGAACAGCATGAGATAACTGAGTATAAATACATGAAAACTGTAAAATTTGAGAATACAAGACCAAGCATAAGAATATTTTTGAAATAATCTATAAACTGAAGTACTAAAATCTGATAACTGAATAACTGAGAGTCTATAAACTTGGTCAAGAAAACCTAAACTCAATTATATTGATTAACTAATTGAAACTGTAGGAGGTATCATCTAACCGACATATCCCAGTCTGAACTAATTAGGGTCCAACTTGTTACCCATGTTTGAAAGTTCTCAGTACCATGCCACGAGTACTAACAATGGCTATGTGGATCAACTAAAATGAAGTCCCGAAGGACTAAAGAGTCACTCTCTATTGCAAGTGCTTTGGTGAGATATGTGTCAACCCTCAACTGGCAGGTTAACATCTTAAACCTATGCGGGCTATGTAGCTCTAGAATGTAGGGACTGCTACCAAGAGTCACACCCTCAACTAGCAGGTGAGCCCCCATCCTTGGGTTCGCTTGGTGCTAAATCCTACTCCCAACTAAACTGACACGGATTACTGAACTGATCTAAGTTTAACTGATATGATAACTGATTGAACTGGTAATTCTCATACATATCTAAAATCATTCAAGAAATACTGAAACTAAGTTAATAGATAAGTGTCGGGTATTCATGACCCCCAAGACTTAATAGCAATAGAAATAGGACCACATGAAAACTTTGAAACTATAAAAGGGAATCATTGTTCAGCATTCAACACTTAGGCATTTCATCAAACACATAGGGACCATAAACTTGCGCATGTGTATGAGCAAACATGCAAAAATATCATGGTTACATGAATTAATTCACAACTTAGTGATATAATACGAATATCATAACATTCAAAATCTATATTGGCTTATTCCACTTGAAAGAATATGTACTCTTACCTTGAAATCAAACAAATGGGGATTATAAGTTAAAACATGGGAGTAGTTACGTAACACCCCAAAATCGGGTCCCGAGACGTCACACTATGCTAGGGTCACAAGTGACCCCAAGCTAACCTTTCTACCGGCATATCTCATAAGAAACTGAATAAGAAGTACAAATATATATACAAAAATCTACGGAAAATAACTCTTTTCTAAATATGATAGATACAAAACTAATTTTACAAGATTACAACTCTGCTTTTACAACCAAAACTGAAATGGAATACATCAACTTCTACTGACTGTCTATGAAGCCTCTACTAGTACTGACTATAGGTAGCTGGGTCATGACTCCCGACTATCCCAACTCAATACGGATGGATAAAGAAAATACAACACTTCTCAAACTGTAGAACTAACTCAAGCCCTTGAATCAAAAGGACTCATCACCTGAAGACTGGATACTGCAAATTGACTGGATCTAAAGATGTACACTATACCTTGTACCTACATTTCGATAAGATGTAGCCCACATACGAATATATGGGTCAGTACCATGGAAACGTACCAAGCATATGAGGGTGCAATGCATATATAAAATAATATCTTAATATCATTACAGTTTATAAAATTATGCATTCTGATAAAAATGACTCACTTAGCTTGAATTAAATCATTGAAATCATTGATGAATAATACATGTAAAGTAAAACAAGTTAGTCATTACACTTCTTCCTTGGTTTCAAACATATAGAGTAATCAAATTTCAAAACAATTCTCTTTAGAAAATAATATCTCAATCTTTCAGAAACAATAATTTTCTCAAAATCAATCCTTCAAAACGTATACATTCGTCTTAGATAGGAGGGTACACACACGCACACGTTGGGAGTCTCTTACAACCGACATAAAACATGTGAGTTACATGGAGTCCAACATTCTACCCACGTTGGGGAGAGTCTCCTTATTCCTTGCCATCGGAGTAGGACCTTAAATCATCAATCCAAACACTAGTGATCACTATATAAATCAGCCTTAGGCTCACATCCTACGGGGACATGTAGTTCTAGGGAAGTTCCAAAACAACTATACCTCTTGCTCGGTGCTAAAGACTACTCCCGGAGTTAGCTCAGAACTTTTAAAAATAAAATCCACTAATAAATAGTTCAACAATTCATAATGGGAGCTGTCTCACTACCCTATTCATAATAATCCATAAAAGTGGATTTCTTTTCTCATCTCGGATTCAAAAACACCTCTTTTTACGATCAAAAGGTCAAAGCTTCTTCATTATCTCAAATCATTCAAACTCAAGGTGTTTATAACACATGATTTCTCATAAACAACAATCTCAAATAGAGTTCAAAACTCATGTCTAAATATCACATTAAAACTTATCAAGATTCAAGCTTTACATCATAAACATATATAAATCCCTTCAAAATTTGGAAAATTCAGTTATAAGGCACAAAATATCATCATTCTCATATTATTTCGCTTCTAAAATATCAAAAATATCATAATCTCTTGATAATCAATATAGGATATAAGTTCATGCTTCAAAATCATAGTAAAACATATGAAATCCATAACTTCGTAAAAGAAAGTATATTTGGGCACAAAAACAAAAGAGTGTTCTTGTTGAAAAACCCCACATACCTTAAACTTGAGGCTTTGAATGACTTTCCAAATGACATAATGCTATTCATGGACTTTTGGGTGTCCCTCGTAGCCTTCGTAACGGGGTTTTCGAATATGTAAAATTTATAGAATTCTCATGGTTGAATCTCTAGCTATTGGGGTTTTTATGTTGAAACACTAAAGGTTGTTCTTTGTGATTTTGAGAGAAAGTAAACTTTTTTTGATGTTGTGGGAGTTTAATCCCGTGTTATAGACATATATAGGGGTATTTTTGGCACTTGGAAGTGAGGTATGTGGCGTACAACCCATGGCAGACCTTAAGGTGTGTATCACACACCTTATGGAAGACATTTAAGTGTGCCTCACACTTCCAATCACACATATTTGATTGGGCAGTGCATTGCCCATCGTACACCCTTACTGCCACTCACAAAAATGGGCATAACTCTTCGCGTGAGTATGGGATTTTTTCAAAATTGGTATCGTTGGAAAGCTAATTCAATTATATAATTTCATAGGTTTTGGGATGAAAAATTCCATGTATATTAAGATATATTCGCGTTTGAAGTTGACCCTTGTAGAATCGAATGTCAAACTTTGGATGAATCAATTGGTCTTAGCTCAACCTTGTTCTAGGTCATTGCTATAAACATTTTCCACCTCTAAACTACTCCATAGACTAGGATGATGATCATGAAACTTGTATTCACTTGAGAATCACTTGGATTAGAGCTTAGATGCACAGGAACGAGGGTTAGATTTCTAGCACAAAAATACGGCGTATTACATTATCTCCCCCTTGGGATCATTCATCCTCGAATATGGATAATTAACCTGAAACACAGAGGAATATTAGTCTTCAATCTATCATGTGTAACTTATAGAACTGAATCACTGGATCTCAAGAATAATGAGTTACTGAACTGGTCTGCAAGTGCATGAATCCTCAAGAAAAATAACTATATGGCTAAGATAGAAATGAGAGTGTCAACTTATGAGTAACCATTACTTTGCATTGGATCTGATCTCATTAGAAAGGATGAGAGGTTTATGACATGAAAACTCGGGGTATTACAACATCCCCCTCTTGGGATCGTTCGTCCCCGAATGATAATAATTTGATGAAAATACTAGGAAGAGATTGTGATACTACACGGGATACTTACGAACTAATTCATGACTTAATATCTGAAACTGGAGCTGATGCATGAACTGAGCTGAATTCATAATTTAATTGGACACAAACACATTGTCTCTTGGAATGTACATACGTATAAGACTATGGATAGTAAGACTAACTGGAAAATTATGAATCTATAGGAGCTTGTCTTCTTGCTTGCTAAACTAGATTACAGGCTATATCGACTGGATCATACTGACTACCCATACTCAAATGCAGTATTTCTTTACACTTTTCTACCAAATTCTATTGACATTAGGGAGCAAAGAATTTTGGGCATGCTCTGAACAAGACATTTGACTAAGGAATTACAACATTGATATAACTCTATAGCATGGAATATAATTATATAACTCATAAACTAGGATAGGATTGCTAGTCCGTAGGAAACACAACTTCTTACTTTCAAGCTTAGTATCACTTCTCAAATGCTCTCTCAACTATACTATTCCCCTTAAATACCATACTCACTTGATTCAACTTATAATTCTCATATTAGAACTGTGAAATCTTTCTACTAAGGTCTAAACTAAACTAAGTTCTCTCACCATGATCAAGCCTAACACTAAATCACAAGATACAACATGCCAAACCACAATACTGGTCTAAACCACAAGGTTTAATATTCTATATCTTCTTAGAGCTCACACCCTAAGCATAACATGCCTTACCACTTTAATGACTAATTTAAAACTCTTGATATGGATTCACTAGTGCATATTGCATTCATCATCTTACACCCAACATGAAATTCAAGCCTATCATTAAAAGTCACATATAACTTTAAGGCAAATACCCCTAAAGGCATACTTCGCATATTCTCTAAACCTTTATCAACAAAACTTTTCTTGCACTGTTCTTAAAAACATACACACAATTTCTAACTAACCATGACATGTATCAAAGACTTGGCCTCAATCTTACTTCACACTTTAGCCTTAGATAGAAAAGCATAAATAATCTTTCTTAATGAGGGTCATCAACTCTCTCATATCTAAACCATTTCTTATCCACTATCATCACCACTATCTTAACATAGGAAGAGGTCACCGAAGGGCTAACACTATGAACTAGAAGCACACTGTCACGACCCAAATCGGGGCCCTGGCTATGACGAGCATTCCGAACTATAAAGGCCCAAAACACCCCTATACGTCTGATAATCATGGACATAATGCATGACTAAAGAAATGCGGAAGATCCACAATATAACGAAAACATGGTCAAGAATCATATGAAAACAAAAATGGGGAATAGTGTCCCACAATCTAAATCAACATCTCAAAAACCATCTGCGAAATCTCTACTACACGACTGAAATAATGCCTATCTGAAAACTGGGACAAGGCCCCCAGCAGACCCAAAACTAATAAATAATAAATGAAATAGTAGACGTCAGGCCTTCCGAAATATAGAAGGCTCACCACTTGATTCTGCCGTCTGTCGGAAGAAATTTATTAGTTATCTGGACCCCTAGACTGTGCCTACAAACCTAGGAGGGAAGAGGGTCAATACAAAAGTACTGGTACGCAGAGAAATCAAAACAGAAGTATGATATTTTTACACAATATAGGTGAGAGCGATTATAAAGCAGTTTCATATCAAATCATTTGAAACCACATGGGCATAATGTAATTATTTTCAATAACAATGAAATGCAGCTGAGCTAGGTGGAATACCCTACATAATTTACACCAACTGTCAAATCCCAGTTGCCACTGAGATTAAAGTATACGTGAGGGGAAGACACACAAGATCACACAATATGGTGTCTCGACCCAATGGTAGTGGCTAAGATCACTTAGCCTGGGCTCCTACCTATAATCCCATTTGGGAATGACATAAAGTCAAGTACTCAAGATCACTTTGCTTGGTACCAAATTCCCTTGTCGGCAAACATGGTTTCTAGCGATGAGCCCTTACACTCAAACACCTTCTTCGGGCATCCATCTATCTCATGTAAAATTAATGCATTCAAATTTTATCTGATTCAATCACATATCATATTCTGTAGGGTATTTTCATACCTGACTTGCAAGCCATCAATATCTCATCATTCTTCTCATTAAACCATAGTATTCAATATGTTTCAACACAATTAGCCCTTTTATTTTCAAATCAAAATCATATCAATTCTCAAAATATTTCATGTCATGCTTTTCAAGATGTTTTCAAACAATTTACAACATATGAACATTTAAAACCAATTTACATCAAGAGAGGGATTCCATATCAATCATCCTCTCAAGTTAACATCTTTTTGGAATACATGCATATGCATATATCATATAGCAAATCACTTTGGGAGTAGGCCTAAGGGCCAAATTAATATCATAAAGCGTTTAAAACATAATCTTATTCATAATTTCAAAACCCCCATTTGAAAACATGAATTTTTAAAGCCCATGAGATTTTTGAGATAACCCCACGTACCTCTATATGCGAATATGATAGGTGCTTCTTGAAGCCTACGTTAAGAGGATTCCAAATAGGCAATTAGTTTCTAAAACCTATGGCTGAATCTAGAGTTACTTAGGTTTTTATTGTAAAACCCTAGAGAGAGTTCTTGAACAATTTTGATGAATGAAGGTGTATTTTGGGGTCTTTGGGAACTGAATTTTGTGTTTAGGGCTAAGTAAGGGTGGAAAAGGACCATTTTGCCCCAAAAACGGAGTGTTTAAGTCACCTGAAACCTTTACATAGGCACTGCCCAAGCTATCATCTATGTCTTACATAGGCACCGCCTATGCTATCGCCTATATTTACATAGGTGCCGCCTATGCTATCACCTATTTTTACATAGGCGCCGCCTACTACTTTGAAAGGCCATAACTTTTTGTTCGGGTGCCAGATTTTAGCAAAATTGGTATCGTTGGAAAGCTAACTCAAAGAACTATCATTTGACACATAGTAGGCTCTCTAATTCAATATATACAAAGAGTTATAGTCGATAGAATCTGATAAAAATTATAACGTCCACTAAAACTTAATCGATCAAAAATAGTTTCAACTTGTCCTTGAGTTGAAGGACCTCTATGGTCTTAATTCAAGCATGAATGGATTCACATACTACGCAAATAATTAACATGCCATATTGGCATACGATTTATGGCTTTAGGATTAATCAACACATCGAAATCATGGTTTCTATAATGCCCCAAAATACAAGGTGTTACATTATCTCCCCCTTAGGATTATTCGTCTTCGAATGATTGGTAGGAATATATTGAAGCTTCGAGGTATGGAATAACGTGGACATGATATGTTTCTTTAAGAAAGAATGCACTGATTTGAAACATGACTATAAGACTAGAACTACTGATATTCTAAATTATTATACTGGATGTGCATATCTGATTCATGGAATACACGACTGAAGCAATTCATAAGCTGAATTCTTATAATGAACATGCATATCTGATGCATGGATCTGTGACTAAGTTGTTCTCATGAATGCAGGACTAAATACACTTATAAGCTAGACCATGCTATTACTCTAAACCATATGATGCAATATTCTATATCTCCTTTAAAGATCACATCCTAAGTATAACATGCCTTACCACTTCAATGACTACTCTGAACTCTTAATATGAAGTCGTTAATGCATATTGTGACCTTCCACTACAATCCCAAAATGTCATTCAAGCCTAATTTATAACCAAATATTTACTTCAAGGCAATCACCCATAAATACATACTTAACATAGTTTATAAACTATTATCAATAAACTCCCACACGCTATCCTAAAAACTTACGCACACAAAGTTTTCCACTAACCATCACATATATCAAAGACTTGGCCCCAAGTCTTACTTCATACTTATGGCCTTATCTAAACAATCATACTATGATCTTCCATCAACAAGAATATTTGCATCATCACCACTATCATTGCATAGGGAGGGTTACTAAAAGGTTAAAACATATGACCCTAAAGCATGAAAAGATTTTTATACGGGACTGAGCACACTATAAAGAGTGAGTACATGCATCATGAGTTGCATGACCTCAACTAGAGTTCATAACATAAGGAATGTGATTCCAATTACTGAATGAGCTGAAGTTCCTTATTTAGGAATCTGGAAGAGCACTATTCTCTATCATAAGCATGATCATGAACTATGATTATCGAACTTTTATGTAAGGCATGAGTAAGCTTACAGAAAACTGGAAAAAAAATACTAAGGTAGGAATGGGTTGAGATTCACCCTCACTTTCTCATGTTCTAAATCATACTGCAACACTACTAGAATCTGAGAGCCTTACTTGGTCATTCGTTCTATCATCTCCCCCTTAGCTTCAACTTATCATCTAGAGTTTGGGAGATCCTTTACTAGATTCTAATTGAACTATACTTACTGCACTCTAGGGTCTGAAAAAAATGACAATACATGTATATCATAGAACTCTACCCGAATGACTACCTTCTGGGATACACTCTATCTTTCCATAGCCACCAATAGTCATAGTATAATGCTTGCGCACTTATTTCTATCTGTTCAACCTTCAAAACTCAAACTTAGATTCTAACTCTTAACATAGATATCACCAAGCCTTTGATGAACCATATCACTTTCGACATAGCCTACCACTATTGCGACTCCAAATTTATATCCCTCTACTATGAGAATCAAGATCATATGAAAAGGCTCAATACTATCAATCAAGGCTCCTTAACTTAGCTATCTAGAACACCATATACCATCTAACTAGTCTTTTTCCAACTAGAAACTCAATGGTACCACTAGTCACACACAACATGTAATAGTCCTAGAGAAATGCCACAATTCCATATTGCCTTGAGCATATTTACCAACTATACCCGCAACATTATACTTCATTACGAATCAACTTAAACATAAGCCATTTCATACACCGTTCAATCCTATTAGATCACTTCCATTACCATATAACTAGCATCATTAACCAAGAAATCATCACGAAACACTAGTGCACTAGAACTTTATAACCACAATAATCGATTATGACCTAACGGTTTTCCTTATCATAATCCATTAGCATGTACTATTTCAGCATCTCAAACCTACTAATTTAATCCCACAAAACATGCATCATCAAACTCTTGCCACTATTTACCACCACACCATTTAAATTTAAGCCTATAGTTTAGTATCAATCATTTATCACCAATGAAGAATGCAAGATAATATAAATATAATAATCCATCAAATTGGGACATTCTACCCAAATATTTAAAAAATCTACTACGTACCTTCTCTATCTTCTACTAATAAACTAACACACAAGGACGAATTATCTCTTTACCAGTCCAATCTTATGCAACCAGATTCATCTATACATATATTAAAATTACACAAGAACAACAAGTTGGACAACAAGTTGCTAATGAATTGAAATAGGCCTCACACGGCTTCACTAGACTTTGATTTTATATTTTGAACAAGCAAATGGGATGAATGACAAGTCAAGTATGCTAGTGAATCGAAAGAACCCCACACGGCTTCACTAGACTTTATTTTTCAACAACACTTTGATGACAATATTTCATGAGATAGAGATTTAATACGCAATATTCAATGAACTAAGAATAGACATCATACTCTGTAGAAATAAAATCTGAGTCAAATACTTCCCCCACAGATTATCATACAATCCATACACGCTACTAGCTACCAACAGGTCATGACACTGACACTTTAACTTATACTACTATTTTGGTGGAAATACAATTCCAACACTTCTACTATACATCTTTTCCCTTAAGCATGACATCTGCAACATAACTTTCTGAAAAGGGCTGAATATACTCAATACAGAAGGCTGAAAAGCACAATTTCATCAAGATCAAGGTTCACACTAGAACCCATACACTCTGAAGCAATAATGAATTCTTCTCAAGTCCTTGCACAATTTTAAGATCTTATATGACGCGATTCAAAGGGACAATACCATTTACACTCTAAACTTCTGCACTTGAATCACCCCAGTAATGTGACGGGTTTGAGAACATCCGAGTAAGGAAAGAATTTGGGATGATTTTACTTTCATATAGGCGTCACCATAGCACGAATTAGAGTATGAAGGAGGAACATTCTGACTTTGTTGCATGAACTAGAACATGAAGAAATGGAGACATTCCTAAATGCCTTGTAGCCTCCTTCTTATAAGTGTAGCGCGCTACACACCCATAAACAAGACTCTACCCCACGCCATTTCGCAGACACCCTGGGACCATGAATCGTGCTTTGATATAAAGTTTGTCACGACCCAAACTGGGGCCCTGGCTGTGACGAGCATTCTAAACCATAAAGGCCCGAAACACCCCTATCTGTCTGATAATCATGCACATAATTCATGACAAATGAAATGAGGAAGATACATAATATAACGAAAACATGGTCAAGAATCATATGAAAACAAAAATGGGAAATAGTGTCCCACAATCTAAATCAACATCTCTAAAATCGTCTGCGAAATCTCTACTACATGACTGAAATATTGTCTATATGAAAACTTGGACAAGGCCCCCAGTAGACCCAAAACTAATAAACAATAAATGAAATAGCAGACGTCAGGCCTTCCGAAATATAGAAGGCTCACCACTTGATTCTGCGGTCTGTCGGAAGAAATTTACTAGTTATCTGGACCCCTAGACTGTGCCTCTGAACCTGGGAAGGAAGGGGGTCAATACAAAAGTACTAGTATGCAGAGAAATCAAAACAGAAGTATAATATTTTTACACAATATATGTGAGAGCCATTATAAAGCAGTTTCATATCAAATCATTTGAAAACACATAGGCATAATGTAATTGCTTTCAATAACAATGAAATGCAGCTGAGCTAGGTGGAATACCCTACATAATTTACACCAACTGTCAAACCCCGGTTGCCACCGAGATTAGAGTATACGTTAGGGGAAGACACACAAGATCACACAGCATGGTGTCTCAACCCAATGGTAGTGCCCAAGATCACTTAACCCGGGCTCCTACCTATAATCCCAATTTGGGAATAATATAAAGTCAAGTACTCAAGATCACTTAGCCTGGTACCAAATTCTCTTATCGGTAAACACGGTTTCCAGCGATGAGCCCTTACACTCAAACACCTTCTTTGGGCATCCACCTATCTCATTTAAAATCAACGCATTTAAATTTCATCTGATTCAATCATATATCATATTCTATAGGGTATCGTCATACCCGACTTGCAAGCCATCAATATCACATCATTCTTCTCATTCAATATGTTTCAACATAATTATCCCTCTCATTTTTAAGTCAAAATCATATCAATTCTCAAAATATTTCATGTCATGCTTTTCAAGATGTTTTCAAACAATTTACAACATATGAACATTTAAAACCAATTTACATCAAGAGAGGGATTCCATATCAATCATCCTCTCAAGTTAACATCTTTTTGGAATACATGCATATGCATATATCATATAGCAAATCACTTTGGGAGTAGGCATAAGGGCCAAATTAATATCATAAAGCATTTAAAACATAATCTTATTCATAATTTCAAAACCCCCATTTGAAAACATGAATTTTTAAAGCCCATGAGATTTTTGAGATAACCCCATGTACCTCTATATGCGAATATGATAGGTGCTTCTTGAAGCCTACTTTAAGAGGATTCCAAATAGGCAATTAGTTTCTAAAACCTATGGCTGAATCTTGAGTTACTTAGGTTTTTATTGTAAAACCCTAGAGAGAGTTCTTGAACAATTTTGATGAATGAAGGTGTATTTTGGGGTCTTTGGGAACTGAATTTCGTGTTTAGGGCTAAGTAAGGGTGGAAAAGGACCATTTTGCCCCAAAAACGAAGTGTTTAAGTCACCTGAAACCTTTACATAGGCGCTGCCTAAGCTATCATCTATGTGTTACATACGCACCGCCTATGCTATCGCCAATATTTACATAGGCGCCGCCTATGCTATCACCTATGTTTACATAGGCGCCGCCTACTACTTTGAAAGGCCATAACTTTTTGCTCGGGTGCCAGATTTTAGCAAAATATGTATCGTTGGAAAGCTAACTCAAAGAACTATCATTTGACACATAGTAGGCTCTCTAATTCGACATATACAGAAAGTTATGATCGATGGAAGCTAATACAAATTACAACATCCACTAAAACTTAATCGATCAAAATTAGTTTTCAACTTGTCCTTGAGTTGAAGGACATCTATGGTGTAAATTCAAGCTTGAATGGATTCACATACTACGCAAATAATTAACATGCTATATTGGAATAGGATTTATGGCTTCAGGATTATCAACGCATCAAAATCGTTATTTTTACAATGCCCCAAAATGCGCGGTGTTACACACACAAACTAAAATACATAACATTAACACTTATCTTTGTCCTGAGGTATTAAATATCAAAGGCATGGATTCATTAAAGAAATCTAAGCTGAGGACATGCATGATGTAATGCGAACTTCACTAGTATCATGAGTTTAAAAACTGGTCATGCTTTGAAACATGTGTTTGTACTTACCATGAGCTATTCAACATAAGAATAGAGTTCATAGATTCATAAGAGATAAGTCGAATCACAGAGTGAAGCTATTACATGCTTTCTAGAAGCTGAGAATGGGCTTAAGCACACATGATAGGTATAAGCATAGGCCTGTGGCATGGATTTGTCAAGAAAGTGATGGATTTGGTGTTGTAATGACTGAAATCCAAGGAATACTCTAGAGTAAGAAGGGATCACAATCTCATCATAACTCATTATTGACATGTATCACAATCTAATTCTCAAAACTTGGTTTGGTTCTTCACTAACTATCTCCCCCTTAGGTCAAAGCTGGTATTCTAAGTATGACGGTCTACTCCATATCCTTGAAATTAAGCCATAATTTCATCATTCTAATATCTACAAATAAATGCTAAACTCACAAGAATAAACTAATTTCAAACTTACCAACTTCATTCTTGAACAACCCATCCATATGCCATCCTTAAATCCTAGCTTCAAAAATCATCATCAAAGACTTACACTCTCATTTGGAACCATATCTACATCTCTAATCACATAATCATAGCCTACAAAGATCACACTTCTAGACTTATATTTTTCCCACACCATGAGAATAAAATTATACTAAAAAGACTCAACATCTTCAATCATACCTTAACTTAGCTATCAAGAACAACATAAATTATCTAACTAGCCTTTCTCCACCTAGCAACTCAATGTTACTACTAACAACACAATATCCAATAATCCTCGAAAAATAATACAGCCCCATAGCACCTTGGGCACACATATACATCATACTAAATTACGAATACATGATTTTACACTCTTGCATGCACTGTTCAGGCCTACTAGATCACCTTCATATAACTAGCATCAACAACCAAACCATTTGCTATTCAAACATAATGTCTAGTGCTAACGATGTTGTACAACCTAATGTCACACACAATTCTCACATCAAAACTATAGAACACAACATTAAGAAAAACTAGTACACAATGATAATCGATTATAATCATATGGCCTATCTTATTCATAATCCGTTAACACATTCTCCTTCTTTACATCATTATTATTTACCCATCTTCACACCTAAATTACTTTCATAGCTCTATAAATTTTAACTAAACTTCCCCTTGCAATCTCATGAAAGCATAAATTAACTACAGTCACCCACTAAGTACTTCCATCAAAACCTATACTTTTCTAGCATAGCAAAAACCATCAATAAGTCTTTTCATACTCCAAGCTAACTATAATTCACCTTAACAAATAACTCATTCTCTACCTTCTACTAAACTAAAACACAAGGACATAGCACTTCATTACTAACTCAATGGTATGCAAAAAGATTTGTCTATATATATTTAATAAATTGCCCTTACCACTATTCTTGCCACTACACTTATAAACCCACAAGTTCAACTAACACAAGACTTTCAACTAAACGTTACTACTTCTGTCTCTACACAGAAACCCACACTTTCAACTAACACCACAACAACAAGATAAACAATAAGTTGCTAGTGAATCAAAATAGCCCTCACACGGCTTCAATAGACTTTGTTTTTTCACAAACATAATGATAACAAGATTACATAATACAAGAGATAGAAACTTGACACATAATATTCAACGAGCTAAGAATACACCTTACTCTGTCTTAAGTAAATAACTCATAAGAATGAGGGCATAACTTAAATTTGAAGGACTTATAACACACTAGAAGGCTCCTCTCAAGCCACTTTATAAAACTTCTAAAACTTTTGCCAGCAAATATAAGAGCATTATCTGAGGAGGAAATTGAAACTTACCGAACATGTTACCTCAAGAACAGTACATAGATAGAGAAGTATAGATTATCATTATGGATTATGAGGAGAAATTTGAAAGCATATCTGCCCGGGCATAGTGCACGATTTCTACAGCCCTGATAAAGCACTTCAGTTTTTAGAACTCAAAAGTACCGATAGGATACTTTTGTAGCTCTCTTATAATTCCATAACTATATATGGAGAATCAAGCTCAACTATTTCTGATACCTTGGAAAATAAGGCAGAGATGACCTGACTAGGGTAAGATGAGAATCTATATAAGTTTCTTGGAGAACTTTTCTACAGTACGATTGAAGACTTCAAAGAATGGAGACATTTCCTAAATGCCCTGTAGCCTCTTGAAGAAAAGTACAAACATCTTCGTACCATTCCACAAGACTCTACTAGACACAGCTTCATAGATACCTTAGGACACTTGAACTTTGTGCTCTGATACCAATTTTGTAACGCCCAAAAATCGGGTCTTGAGTCGTCACATGGTGCTTAGGGTCACAAGTGACCCCAAGCTAACCTTTCTAATGGCATATCCCATAAGCAACTGAATAAGAAGTACAAATATATATATACAAATCTGCAGAAAATTACTCTTTTCTGAATATGATAGATACAAAACTAATTTTACAAGATCACAACTCTGCTTTTATAACCAAAACTGAAACGGAATACATCAACTTCTACTGACTATCTATGAAGCCTCTACTAGTACTGACTATAGGTAGCTGGGTCATGACTCCTGACTATCCCAACTTAATATGACTGGATAAAGAAAATACAATACTTCTCAAACTGTATAACTAACTCAAGCCCTTGAATCAAAAGGACTCATCACCTGCAGACTAGATGACGTAAACTAACTGGATCTGAAGATGTACACTATATCTTGTACCTATATTCTGAGAAAATATAGCCCAGATACGAATATGTAGGTCAATACCATGGAAATGTACCGAGCATATGGGGGTGCAAGGCATATATAAAATAGTATCTTAATATCATCACAGTTTATAAAATTATGCATGCCGATATAAATGACTCACTTAGCTCGAATTAAATTATCAAAATCATAGATGAATAATACATGTAAAGTAAAATAAGTGAGTCATTACAATAAGTTCTCAATTCATTTCTTACTTGGTTCCAAACATATATAGTAATCAAATTTCAAAACAATTCTCTTTAGAACATAATATCTCAATCTTTCGGAAACAATAACTTTCTCAAAACCAATCCTTGAAAACATATACATTCATCTTAGATAGGAGGGTACACATACGCACATGTTGGGAGTCTCTTATAATCGACATAAACTATGTGAGCTACATAGAGTCTAACATTCTACCCACGTTGGAGAGAGTCGCCCTATTCTTTTCCATCGGAGTAGGACCTTAAATCATTAATCTAAAAACTAGTGATCACTATATAAATTAGCCTCAGGCTCACATCCTATAGGGGTAAGTAGTTTTAGGGAAGTACCAAAATAGCTATACCTCCCACTCGGTGCTAAAGAATACTCCCAGACTTAGCTTAGATATTTTTAAAAGAAAATCCACTAATAAACAGTTCAACAATTCACAACGGGAGCTATCTCGCTAACCTTTTCATAATAATCAATAAAAGTGGATTTCTTTTCTCATCTCGGGTTCAAAAACACCCCTTTTTATGACCGAAAGGTCAAAGCTTCTTCATCATCTCAAATCATTCAAACTCAAGTTGTTTATAACACATGATTTCTCAAAAAAAAAAACATTCTCAAATAGAGTTCAAAACTCATGTCTTAATATCACATTAAAACTTATCAAGATTCAAGCTTTACATCATAAACATATATAAATTCCTTCAAAATCTGAAAAATTCAGTTATAAGGCACAAAATATCATCATTCTCATATAATTCCACTTCTAAAATATCAAAAATATCATAATCTCATGATAATCAATATAGGATATAAGTCATACTTCAAAATCATAGTAAAACCTATGAAATCCATAACTTCGTAAAAGAAAGTATTTTTGGGCACAAGAACGAAAGAGTGCTCTTCTTGAAAAACCCCACATACCTTAAACTTGAAGCTTTTAATGACTTTCCGAATAACGTAATGCTATTCATGAACTTTTGGGTGTCCCTCATAGCCTTCGTAACGGGGTTTCCGAATATGTAAAAATTATAGAATTCTCACGGTTGAATATCTAGCTATTAGGGTTCTTATGTTGAAATCCTAAAGGTTGTTCTTGGTGATTTTGAGAGAAAGTAAACTTATTTTGATGTTGTGGGAGTTAATCCCGTGTTATAGACATATATAGGGGTGTTTTTGGCACTTAGAAGTGAGGTATGCGGCGTACAACGCATGGCAAACCTTAAGGTGTGCGTCCCATACCTTATGGAGGACATTGAAGTATGCCTCGCACTTCCAATCACACACATTTGATTGGGCAGCGCATTGCCCATCGTACACCCTTACTACCTCTCACAAAAATGGTCATAACTCTTCCCTCGGGTATTAGATTTTTGCAAAATTGGTATCGTTAGAAAGATAATTAAATTATATACAATCTAATAGATCTTGGGATGAAAAATTCCACGTATATTAAGAGATATTCATGTTTTAAGTTGACCCTTGTAGAATCAAATGTCAAACTTTGGATGAATCAATTGGTCTTAGCTCAGCCTTGTTCTAGGTCCTTCATATAAAAATTTTACAACTATAAACTACTCAATATACTTGGATAATGATCATGCAACTTTTATTTACGTGAGAGTCACTTGCATTAGAGCATAGATGCACAGGAACGACGGTTAGAATTCTAGCATGAAAATACGAGGTATTACAAGTTAAGCCATGAAAATCACATAAATTTAAATATTTGAAACATGGGTAAGGAATTTAGCATATGAAAATCATATTATGAACATATCAAGGTAATTTCATGGAATACCCCGATCGTTCCTTAAGCCTAAATCTGTCTTTTGAGTGGATAGGGGTGGGTTCCAAAGTGATTGATGTAATATATTTTATTTCTCTAATTTCTAATTTTTTTCATGTAGATCATTGAATAATATTTCTATTGATACCTATTTCATCGAAATCTGACATTAGATGAGGAAGGTATGACCATTTTACTAAGTGATGTCGGAATCACCCAGGCCTAATGGTAGACCTGAAGGACCGCCAAGTCCTTGGTGGATCATCAATTTTCCCATCATAAAAAGGTAGTAACCCCCTTTTCTGGCCATTGTGCCATGGCAAAAATGGTGGACCTCCAAAAATTTAACGGTTCGTCAAGAGGACCATCAAGTTGAGGCAGAATATCCCATTTCTGTCACCTGAGTGACGGACAATCTGGTGGACCATCAATTTCCTGACGAATCATCACTTTGACCATCACGTCAAGGCAAAATGTCGTGGTTTTGGTACTCGAGTAACGGATGATTTGGTGGACCATCAGTTGCTCTAATGGACCGTTAGTTCGATCGTCACAGACCCCGATCAGTAATTTTCAACTCTTTTTAAAAGGACAATTTGGCCTTTTTCGCCCATTTTGGCATTATATATATATATATCCAACTGGAGTAGAGAAGATCATTTTTCTCTCATTTCTCCTCCAAAATTCTCTAGAAACTAGGGTTTCTTCCAAAATCCTAAATCAAATCATCTCCAAGAAATTCAAGAATCTTCCGAAGATTTCACCAAGTTGTTCAAGAATTAAGTTCTCCAAGTCAAACAAATCAAGAAACTTAGCTCAAAAGTGTAAAGAAGAGTTTCCAATCAAGCTTGTTCATCTTAAGAATTATAATCCAAGGTATGTAGAGTTTTGAACAAGAGCAATTCTTTCATTCTTGTCCTCAAAGCTTTGATTTTTATTACAGATTTATATGATTTTGCATGTGGGTTTATACCCAAATTACTTCATCACGATATTATGAGAATATAAATCGTTCAAGCTTTGTTATATATGATTATTTTAGAATTTCCAAGTCATGACTTGATATTTAATATTGTGAATTTAAAGTTTCTACCGTGAGTTGGTATTTCAAGTGCTTTTAAGATATTTGTCAAGATTTAAGCTTCCTTATGACAAATTGGATTATTGAGTATATTGATTCATGAGAATTGAGTTGTTACAATGAGTCTTGATATTTTCTCAAAGTTATTGATGTTTCCATGACTTAATGAATTGATGCATTTTGATAGTGAGAAAGATTGATTTGATTTGAGTCGAGTTAGGAATCCACAAAATGATTATGATTTGATAAATGAGAAAGACATTTGATTTGGTCTTCATGATAGACCCTTACGATATTTGTGGAGGATTTCCTAACACGATCTAAGTTTGTGTCTGGGTGTAGTATTTAGAACCTAGTGGGAAATATAGTATTTCCCCTGAAACTACGTGCCACCATAGGATTGATGTTGATAATTGTGGGCCAGAGGCTGACTATGAGATTATGATCACTAAATTTAGGTTGTACTCCCTAGAAATAGTACGGCGCTCTCGCAAATGTGGGGTTCTCTTCTTAAGAGGGTAAAACGTTGGACTCCATATAGCTCACATGTTTTATGTCGGTTATAAGAACCCCCTATGTCCATAAGAGTCAAGTTTCGTGAACTACAGAGTCACTCCAAGTATTGAGTTCAAGAGTGGAGTTGTTTATAATGATTTATGAGGTTTTTATCATATGATTTATTTACGATAAGATCTTGAAAAGTATGTTTCAATCTAACTCAAGCCAAGTGAGCCATCATTGTACATATGCATATTTTTATGAAATTGATGATGATATTTACACTGTTACATGCTCCCCCACATACTCTGTACATTCTAAAGTGCTGACCCACATATTTTCCTATGGGCTACATTTTCTCTTAATGTAGGTTGAGGTACTCAATCGCATTAGCGATATTCGGGTGCCTTTTTTCATCTACTCAGTGGTGAGTCCTCATGGTTAGAGGACCGTGTTTATATTTTCTAATACCATTTTGTTGTTATGGCTTTTGGTACATTTTGAGTCAATTGGGGGTTTGTCCCAATGTCTCCTTAATTTTGATGTATAGAGGCTTTGTTAGACTAAAGGGTTGGTATGTCAAAAATTTCAATATTTTGGATTGTACAGGCTAGTTTATTATCTTATTATAGTATGTTTATGATAGATTAATATCTCTTATATTAGCACGACTATTATTAAAGTGAGTTCTAAAAGCGTTGGCAGGTTTAGAGGGTTAGATTGAGGCTGCGTGCGGCCCTAAGCACCGTGTGACATCTCAAGATGGGCTCTTGGGGTGTTTTAAGATTGGTATCAGAGAACCTAAGGTTTAAAGAGTCCTAGGGAGTCTGACAAGCCATGTTATATAGATTCTTGATCATCGGTGTGTAGCACACCACATCTATGAGCAAGAGGCTACGAGACGTTTTGGGAAAAGTCATCTCTTTCTTTGAAAAGTCTATCATGCCTATTACTATTTCTGTCTGCTATTAATTTGCGCTCTCTTATGAAAGAAAATGCCTCCTTGTCGAGCTCTTAGAAATAATGAGCCACCTCAACCCGTTGATCCCCTGAATGAGCATATGTCACATGTAGAATTCCGAGTAGCTTTTCAGGCGCTAGCCCAGGTAGTTACTGCCAATACTCAAGCTAATACCCAGGATATTGTTCCACCTCTTCAAGAGAATAATTCTGCTGCAGCTCAAGTTTATGACTTAATGCGGATAAATCTGCCTTAGTTCTATGGGTTAAAGGTAGGTGAAGACCCACAAATGTACTTGGATAAAGTAAGAAAGATTACCCAGATTATGCACGTGACTGAGGAAGAGAGTGTTGAATTAGCTGCCTATCGAATGAATGATGTTGCATATGATTGGGTTGAAATATAGAGGAAATGTAGAGGGGAGGATGCCGCTCCCATGACTTGGGAGTAATTCTAGGATGCATCCTTGGATAGATTCTTCCTCTAGAGATGAGGGAAACAAAGATAAAGGAATTCATGAATTTGAGACAAGGCTCAATGACTATTAAAGAGTACTGCCTTAGATTCAATCAATTGTCCAAATATGCACCTAGTATGATGGCTGACTCCAGGACCATCATGTTTAAGTTCGTGATCGGTGTGTCAAGTTACGTTATGAAATGGTGTAGATCTGCTTTCTTAATAGAGAGATAGAACTTTCTTGGTTGATTATACATGCCTAACAGATTAAAGCTGATAAGGTTAAAGAGTGGAAGAGAATAAGAGGGAATAAAAGAGCTAGATCAGAGCAGCAGGGATTCGGTCAGTCCAGATTCTATGGAGGGGACTGCCCTCAATTCCAGAGATGTTTGTTTATGCCCGCGCCTTCCTCAGTTAGTGCTCCCGTACCTAGAAGCAGGTAGGAGCAGGGGAACAGGTCTATCCCATCCAGGTCTCAGGAAAGTGTAAGTAACAGACCTTGTCCTCCTTCATGTGCCAAGTATGGTAGAGATCATTTTGGTGAGTGTTTTGTTGATCAGAGAGGTTGCTTTAGTTGTAGCAAGTTGGGCCACCGATTTAGATATTTTCCATATGCTAGATAGGGAAGTCGAATGCTCGTCACCAAAGTCAGGCTACCAGTGCCCCCTCTCCCGTAGTCTACCCAGTTTCTCCTAAGGGCGTCTCTTCTAGTGCTGTTGGCAGTTTGTGCAAGAATTGCTTCTATGCTATACCACCTCGCCAGGAGTAGGAGAATTCTCCAGATGTTGTCACTGGTATGCTCCGTGTATTTTATTTTGATGTATATGTATTGATGGACCCCGTTTAAAGTTTTTCTTATGTGACACCTCTAGTTGCTATAAATTTTGCGATGGACCCTAAATAGATTCCTAAGCATATTCTGATTTCTACCTCGGTATGAAAGTCTATTATTGCTAAGTGAGTGTATAAGAAGTGTCCTATTACTATCCTTCATCGGGTCATATATGCTGATTTAATTGAGCTATATATGGTTAATTTTGACGTCATTCTAGGTATAAATTAGATTCACTCATGCTATGCATCTATAGATTGTCGTACCGAATGGTCAAGTTTTAGTTTCCTAACAAGCCCGTATTTGAGTGGTTTGGGAGTTCTGTAACTTCAAAGAGCCATTTCATATCCTACCTCAAAGCTAGGAAGTTAATTTCCAAGGGTTGTATCTATTATTTCGTTTGTGTTAAAGACACCAAGTTTGAGACTCCGACTATTCAGTCTATTAGTGTTGTCAATGAGTTTCTTAATATTTTCCCAAAAGATCTCCTAGGGGTACCTCCCGATAGACAAATAGAATTCGGGATTGATTTTTTTCTCGGCTCTCAGCCTATTTCCATCACTCCATACCATATGGCTCCTGCAGAACTTAAAGAGTTGAAGGAGAAACTCAAAGATCTATTAGAAAAAGGCTTTATCAAACCCAGTGTTTCCCCGTAGGGTGCACCTATTCTATTTGTACAGATGAAAGATGGTACATTACGTATGTGCATTGACTACTATCAACTCAACAAGGTTACTATTACGAACAAGTACCCTCTTCCTGGTATCGATAATTTATTTGATTAACTATAGGGTGAAAGTTATTTCTGAAAGATAGACCTTAGATCCGGCTATCATCAGCTTAAAGTAAGAGAGTGTGATATTTCAAAGTCCGCTTTTAGATCCTGCTATGGTCATTTTCAATTTCTTGTCATGTCCTTTGGGTTAACCGATGCTCCAGTGTCTTTCATGGATCTTATGAACCAAGTATTCAAGTGGTACCTAGATTTGTGTGATATTGTGTTCATAGATAATATTCTTGTATATTCTCGAAGTAAGGATGACTATACGGATCATCTTCGAATCATGTTGGCAACCCTTAGAGCCCATCAATTATTTGCTAAATTTGGCAAGTGTGAATTTTCGTTAAGGTCAGTTGCTTTTTTGGGTCACATTGTTTCTTCTGAAGTTATTAGAGTTGATACTCAAAATACAAAAGCTATTAAAAATTAGCCTAGACCTACCTCCTCATCTGATATTAGGAGTTTCTTGGGTCTAGCTGGTTACTACCGTGGTTTTGTTGAGGGATTCTCTTCTATCGCATTTCCCATGACCCAGTTGACCCAAAAGAAAGTTAAGTTCCAGTGGACAGATTCATGTGAGAAGAGTTTTCAAGAGTTGAAGACTGGACTCACTTCATCCCCAGTGTTAGCTTTACCCTATGGTACTGATAGTCTTGCGGTGTATTGCGATGCTTCTAGAGTTAGTCTGGGTTGTGTGTTGATGCAGAGGGGTAATGTTATAGCTTATGCCTCTAGACAGTTGAAGCATCATGAGAAGAATTACCCAACCCATGATCTTGAATTAGCAGCTGTAGTTTTTGCTTTAAAAATCTGGAGACATTATTTGTATAGTGCTCATGTTGATATGTTTACTGATCACAAAAGCCTACAATATATTTTTACTCAGAGAGGAGTTGAACATTAGACAAAAAAAATGGTTAGAGTTGCTAAAACACTATGATATGAGTGTGATGTATCACCCTAGAAAGGCCAATATTATGGCAGATGCTCTTAGCAGGTTGTCTATGGGTAGTATAGCTCATGTAGAGCATGATAAGAAAGAATTGACTCGTGATATGCATTATTTTGCTAAGTTGGGTGTTAGATTGCTTGATTTCATTGAACGGAGTATGTTAGTTCAGAGTATTCTGAGTCCTCTTTGGTCTCAAAGATAAAGGAGAAGCAGGATAGGGATCCTAGTTTGGTCCGACTGAAGTAGTCAATTAAGGACCAAAAGGTAGAGGTTTTCTCCCAAGGGGGAGATGGTGTGTTGAGATTGCAAGGTAGACTTTATGTTCTGAATATTGATGATTTGAGGCAGAGAATTTTGGATGAAGCGCATGGCGCATGATATTCTAGTCATCCCGGTGCTACCAAGATGTACCGCAGTTTGTGGGAAATTTATTGGTGGAATGGTATGAAAATAGGTATAACAAAGTTCGTAGAGAAGTTTTTAACTTGCCAACAGGTTAAGATAGAACACCAAAGACCTGGTGGAATGATGTAAGAATTTAGTATCCCTACTTAGAAGTGGGAGGAAGTGAATATAGATTTTGTGACTGGTTTACCTCCTTCTCGATGTCGTCATGATTCGATTTGGGCCGTTATAGACAGGTTGACTAAGTCAACACATTTTCTGCCAGTACATACATCTTTCACCGCTGAGGACTATGCTAAGCTATACCTTCAAGAGTTAGTCAAGCTGCCTAGAGTTCCATTGTCTATCTTTTTCGATAGAGGTACTAATTAACTTCTTAGTTTTGGAGATCCTTTCAGAAGGGTTTTGGCACCCAAGTTCATCTTAGCTCCATTTTTCATCCGCAGACAGACGGTCAGGTTGAGAGGACTATAAGAATTTAGAGGATATATTGAGGGCATGTGTTTTTGATTTCAAAGGAAGTTGGGATGAACAGTTGTCGTTGATTGAATTTGCTTACAACAATAGTTTTCACGCTAGTATTGGAATGGCTCTGTTTGAAGCTTTGCATGAGAGATGATGTAGATCGCCCATAGGTTGTTTCGAAGTGGGTAAATCTGCTGCGATTGGACCTGATGCTGTATTTGAGGCTATGGAGAAAGTTAAGTTGATTCGGGAGAGGTTGAAGACAGCCCAGAGTTAATAGAAGTTGTATGAAGATATAAGAAGATGAGCCCTTGAGTTTGAAGTTGGTGATCTGGTGTTTTTAAAAATTTCACCCAGAAAGGGGTGAAAAGATTTGGAAAGAAAGGGAATCTTAGTCCCCGATATGTAGGCCCTTATAGAGTTTTGAATCGTGTTGGGAAAGTAGCTTATGAGATTGAGTTGCATGTAGAGTTGTCAGTTGTCCATCCTATATTTAATGTTTCTATGTTCAAAAAACACATTGGTGATTTGTTTATTGTTGATCCATCAGAGAGCTTCGATGTTCAAGATAGTCTTTCTTATGATAAAGTTCTAGTCGAGCTCCTAGGTTATAAAGTCTGAAGACTAAGGAACGAGGAAGTTCTATTGGTTAAAGTTTTATGGCGAAATCAATCAATCGAGGGTACTACTTGGGAAGCAGAAGCAGATATGCGAGCCAGTTACCCTCATCTCTTTTCCACGAGTTCAAATCGAGAAAAAGGTACTATTCTTCGTCAATTCAGTTGTGCATTCAGCTATATGGTTACTCTCTTTATGATTCATACATTCTATGCAGTACCCAAAAGTTTAGAGTAAAGTAAGCCCTTTGAGTGGGTCGTTCTAGCTGTGCGTCCTCATTTTTCTCTTATTCTTGACCTATCTGGCAACATTCGAGGATGAATGTTTCCAAGGGTGAGATATTGTAATACCCCGATCGTTCCTTGAGCCTAAATCTGTATTTTAAGTGGATATGTCTGGCTTCCAAAGTTATTGATGTTTATATTGTGTTTTATTTCTCTAATTTATACTTTTTTTCATGTAAAGCATTGAATAATCTTTCCATCGATACAAATATTACCAAAATCTGACATCGGACGAGGAAGTTATGGCCGTTTTACTAAGCGATATCAAAATCGCCCAGGCCTCATGGTAAACCTGAAGGACTGCCAAGTCCTTGCTGGACCATCAATTGTGCCATCAAGACAAGGTAGTAACCCTTTTTTCTAGCCATCATGCGATGGCCAAAATGCTGGTCCGCCAAAAATTTGACGGACCGTCAAGTCGTGGTAAAATGTCCCATTTCTGGCCCCTGAGTGGCGGACAATCTGGTGGACTGTCAGTTTCCTGATGGATCGTCACTTCGATCATCACGTCGAGGAAAAATGTCCCAGTTTTGGCACTCGAGTAACGGACGGTCTGGTGGACCGTCAGTTGCTCTAACGAACCGTCAGTTCGACCGTCACAGACCCTAATCAGTAATTTTCAACTATTTTTAAAAGAGCATTTTTATCTTTTCCACCTATTTTGGCTTTCTATATATATATATATATATATATATATATCCAAGTAGAGGAGAGAAGATCATTTTTCTCTCATTTCTCCAAAATTCTCTAGAAACTAAGGTTTCTTCCAAAATCCTAAATCAAATCATCTCCAAGAAATTTAAGAATCTTCCAAAGATTTCACCAAGTTGTTCAAGAATTAAGTTCTCCAAGCCAAAGGCATCAAGAAACTTAGCTCAAAAGTGTAAAAAAGAGTTTCCAATCAAGCTTGTTCATCATAAAAATCATAATCCAAGGTATGTGGGGGTTTGAACAAGAGTAATTCTTTCGTTTTTGTTCTCAAAGATTTGATTTTTATTATGGATTTATATGATTTTGTA
>NC_061117.1:86139598-86281483 GCF_002878395.1 Capsicum annuum | reverse complement strand
TCAACCTTTAAGCTTCCTTATGACAAATTGGGTTATTGAGTATATTGGTTCATGAGAATTGAGTTTTTACAATGAGTCTTGATGTTTCCTCAAAGTTATTGATGTTGTCATATCTTAATGAATTGATGCATTTTGATATTGAGAAAGATTGATTTGATTTGAGTCGACTTAGGAATCCACAAATTGATTATGATTTGATAAATGAGAAAGAGATTTCATTTGGTCGTCATGATAGACCCTTGCGATATTTGTGGTGGATTTCCTAATGCGATCTAAGCTTGTGTCTGGGAGTAGTATTTAGCACCGAGCAGGAAATGTGGTATTTCCCCCAAAACTACATGCCACCGTAGGATTGATGTTGATAATTGTGGGTCGGAGGCCGAATATGAGATTATGATCACTAAATTTTGGTTGTACTCCCTAGCAAGAGTACGATGCTCTCGCCAATGTGAGGTTCTCTCCTTAGGAGGGCAAAACATTGGACTCCATGTAGCTCACATGGTTTATGTCGGTTATGAGAACCTCCTATGTCCATAAGAGTCGAGTTTCTTGAATTACAGAGTCACTCTAAGTGTTGAGTTGTTTATGATGATTTATGAGGTTTTTATCAGATGATTTATTTATGGTGAGATCTTGAAAAGTATGTTTCAATCTAACTCAAGCCAAGTGAGCTATCATTGTACATATCCATATTTTCATGAAATTGATGATGATATTTACATTGTTACATGCACCCCCACATACTCTGTATATTCCAAAGTGCTGACCTACACATTTTCCTATGGGCTATATTTTCTCATAATGTAGGTTCAGGAACTCAGCCGCGTTAGCGATATTCAGGTGCCTCTTTTCGTCTGCTCAGTTATGAATCCTTATGGTTCGAGGACCGTGTTTATATTTTGTGATACCATTTTTTTGTTATGGCTTTTAGTACTGTTTGAGTCAGTTGTGGGTTTGTCCCAATGTCTCCTTGATTTTGATGTATAGAGGCTTTTTCAGACTAAAGGGTTGGTATGTACAGAATTTCAGTATTTTGGATTGTACAGGCTAGTTTCTTATCTTATTATAGTATGTTTATGATAGGTCACTCTCTCTTATATTAGCACGACTATTGTCAAAGTGAGTTCTAGAAGCATTGGTAGGTTTAGAGGGTTAGCTTGAGGCCGCGTGTGGCCTTAAGCACTGTGTGATATCTCGGGATGGGATCTTAGCGCATTACATTTCAGCAAAAACCATTTGTAAACTTGATAAAAAATCAAAATTCATGAAATTTCATGGATATAATTCATATTAACATGTAAAGATCATAACTTTGAACTTGAAACATGTAAAACTCATTACTTTAAATTTTAAAAGGGTTCTTGGTTTCCATGGTTTAAAGGGGACCCATGGTTGAACTCCCACATACCTTAACTTGATGGATTCTTGAAGAAATCATGAATTTGATGTAGAAATCTTGACTTTGAAACCCTTTGAGATGATCTTGAAAGCCTTTCTCAGAATTCTTGAACTTGAGAACTTAAATTCTTGTTTATCTTAAAGAGATTGTATGGAGGTTAGGGTTTGTTCTTGAGAAAGAGAGGCTTTTTTGGAGAGAAATTAAGAGTCAAGGGGCAACTAATGCTTCTTGGAGGCTGAAATAATGTGTCATTGACGGATTTGAGTAAGGAAAAATGACCAAAATGACCCTATACCCTTTAGGAACTGAAACAATGGGGGAATACGCAATGCTTCTCATCGGAAATTGCATTAGGAAAGCAGTGGATCGCGTTACTTATCGCATTGAGAAACCGGCACACCACACCCCTATTGCATTGATTACTGCCTCTTATAAAAAATGCCATACCATTTTGCTCGGGTATCAGATTAAGATAAAATTGGTAACATTGGAAAGTTGACTCAATTTTATATAATTTGGTTGGCCTTTAGCAGTAAAATTATTTATCTATGAAAATTTATACACGTTCAAAGTCAACCCTTGAAAAATTAAATATAAAATTTTGGACGAATCAAATGCTCTTAGCTCAACTTTGTTCTAAGTGATTATAATGAACGTTTTTCACCTTGAAATCACATCAATCACGAGGAAAAAGATCATGGAACTTATATTCATATGGTAATTATTTGGATTATACCTTATACACGTAGGAACGATGGTTCAAGGACTAGCCCAAAAACGCAGGGTCTTGCATTATCTCCTCTCTGGAATATTCGTCCTCGAATGAGACTGGTTAGACTGAGAGTACTGTACGAAGATAACTGAGATCATATTCTTAACATGCATGACTTAGAACATGATTGGATAACTGAGTCTGAGCATGATATATGAACTAAACTGATTTCATGAATACATGCAATGATATGAGAATGATTATAAGGCTGAGATAGAAATAAGAAAGTGAACTTATTAGTAACCATAAGATCAAGTTGAATTTTGTTTCATGAAGAAACGATGAAAGGTTTAGGATATAAATACTTAGGGTATTATAATACATCTCCCCCTTGGGATATTTCATTCCCTAATTGATACCAACTTGGCTAAAATACTAAGGAAAGACTGAGATGATGCATGGGACACTTACGAACTAAATCATGACTAAATATCTGGAACTTGAAACATGATGCATAAACTTAACTAAATTTACAACTTGTATGGATGTGAATAGATTACCTCAGGAATAGGAAAGATGGAAAATTCATAGTAACTTATCTATCTGACTGCTAAACTGAATTGCTGGCTATACGAAATAAATCATACTGAAAGCTTATACTCAACTATACATTTGTAACACCCACACTTTCACTCTAGAATTTAGATCGTTGTTCCTATGCGTACATACTTAAGCACAACTATTCTATATATATACATGTGTTATTATAAAATATATGATGTTGTAATATCTTCGTATATTGATCAAGGTCATAATATCCTCCAAACTCAAAGACGAGTTGAGGACTTTTCTATCGATAGAGTTTTGACAAATGCTTCAGTAAGGGTCAAATTTAAACAAGTGTATCTCTTAGCATATGTCGATTCAGGTGTCCTACTACATACCAAAAGAAAAACCTTTGAATCTTATTTCCAATACATTTGGTTTCACCTTAATACTATATCATAGTGGAAAGTTATACTCATTTTACCTCATCATGTCTATCTATCAATAAAGTGACGACTTGAGTTGATGAGCCTTCAAGTAAGTGACAACTTATTAGCAAAGTCCTCAGCCCAAACTAGAAAGTCATCAATTTCTGCTTCAAAGTGATGACTTGAGGTAATAAGTCATCACCTAAGTGATGACTTATCAACTAAGTCGTCACCCATAACTATCTCAGAGATAAAAGTGACGACTTGAGTCGATAATCCATCAACTATTTGATAAGTTATCAACTCAAGTCATCAACTAAAATTTTAGCAATTCTTATTTAACATTGTAGGGGTATTTTGGTCTTTTCCTCACCTGAAACCCTACCCCTCCTACGACTTATAACCCTTAAGGTGCGTTACTTTTATGCTATTTCATTAGTTAAGAATCTCAAAATCTTCTCATACACTCTCAACAACAAGATTAGGATTTCCTCTTAAGATCATATCCCAAGAACAAGATTCAAGTCCCTCTTCAATAAAACCATGAAGTCGTGTTTCCCAATCTATGAACTTTTAAGAAAAGGTAATTCTCTTTTAAGATTAAAGCTTTATGGTATGTTAGATGTTCATCCATGGGACCTTTTCACCCATGGATTTGAAGAACAAAAATTTCAAGTTTCAAAGTATGATCCTTATATATTTTTATGAATTATGTCAATTAACTTACATGAATTTTGAATTATATATCATGAAATTGTTGTTGTTGTTAAACCCTTCATGTTTGAATGATGTTGTTCGCTGATTTAAGCCTTAATTAGTGATTTAGTATCAAAATCATGCTGTTACTAGATTTTTAAAAATATTCCCATGCTTAAGCCGTGAATTGCAAGTGTTTGAAGAAATGCCTCAAAGAATGAGTTTTGAATATTGACTACATTTTATGTCCTAAAAGTTTTAATATGATCTTTTTATTATTGCTATCAAGTCCTAGGAGTTATGAATACCCAAAAACTTAGCTATTTAAATAATTTTAGTAGCTACAGCATAGTTCAGATAAACCCTGAGCATATTCAGCAAGTTAGCCATCATAATCAGTTACTTGTCCAGTTAAGCATAGCTTAGTCTCGTAATCACTATTAGTTTAGTTTGGAGTACGATTCAACATCGAGTAAGCTTAGGGATGGGGGCACACCCATTAGTTTGGATAGGGTCTTTATAAGCAATTCCTCAGTTCCGAAACTACGTAGCCAGTGTAGGTTATGAGATGTCACCCGTTAGTTTAGGCATGACACTCTTAGGGATCACCCGCTAGTTTACGACTATCTCAGGGGTAACTCGCTAGATTAGGACTGACTCCACAATCATTGTTAGTACCCATGCACCGTACTAATACCCTTCTGACTGGGGTTATAGGTTGGACCCCAATTAGTTTAGAGTAGGGCATGTCGATTAGATGATACCTTCTACAGTTTTGGTTTTTGTATTTAGTTCAGAACTAAGTTAAGTTTTGCTTAACCATAGGATACAGTTTATCAGTTATTCAGTTATTAGATTTCAGTATTTCAGTTTATAGACTATTTTGGAATCATGTTATATACTTGGTCATGTAATCTTAGATTTTACAGCATTCACTTATTTATGTTATTTATTCAGTTACCTCATGCTAATCATTCAGTCAGTTATTACTCATGCACATTACCCATGCATAACAGTCTAACCTCATCTAGCATACTAGTACATTCAAAGTACTGATCGCATACTCATTTCTTGAGTTGTGATACCCTGTATCATAGGTTCGGCTGATTAGGATCCCGACTATACTTAGACATTCCAGCACATCAACAACAACAACAGTGGTGAGTTCTAATATATCAAGGACTATTCCTATCTATTTTAGTATTTTAGTTCAATAGTCAGTCGAAGTTAGTTGGGTGCTTATCCCATCAACTCATCATCCAGTTAGAGTCTTTTAGACACTTTCAGACAGTCAGTTAGATTATTATTTTTTTAAGTTTTCAAACAGTTGTTTTTAGTCTTATGATTCTGCATTGTTTTTAGCATTTAAAACCTTATGGCATTTTCAGTCAATTTTCGTACACGATCTTTTGGTTATCAGTGTAATATTCAGTGCTTACAGTAGGTACCAGTTCATGGGATAGCTTATGGTCCCTTGGGACCGTATGGACCGTATGACATCTAGGGTGTACTTTTGGGGCATTACAACATTCCACTTCCAAAATTGCACTTCACTTGAGACTAGTTAAAATATTAACATTGGAATTGATAACTCTATCGACTGAAGTCTGAGCTGAGCTGAATTCTCTCACTATGTTCAAGCCTACTCAAATCTACAAAGTACACACATAACACTGTAATACTAGTCTGTATCCTGAATTCAATACACCTTGTGTTTTCATAACTTCTCATCTCAAGAATAATACTCATTCACACTTCAATAACTAACTTTAACCTCTTACTATGAATTCACTAGTGCACAATGTATTCATCCGCTTATACACGAACATAACATTAGAGCCTATCTTCATAACCCCACACGAACTTCTAGGCAATCAACCACAAAAGCATATTTTTCACATTATCTAATCATCTACCATTAACAACTTCCATGCACTATTCTTTAGAAAATCACACATAAAATTTCAACTAACTATGAAATATATCAAAAGCTTGGCCTCAGTCTTACTTCACCCTTATAACATTAGATCAAACAACCATACAAAAATATTTTCCTCAAGAAAGAACATTTTATCTCTCCCATCTAAACAATTACTTATCACCACTATCACTACATGAGCAGAGGTCGCGGAAAGGTTAGAACATGAGGAACTAAAACATGAAACGATAACTTTGACACTTAACTGAGGCCTAAGTAATAGAGTATCAACGTTATGGATTCATCAACGAGATCTATACTGATAGCATACATGGAAAAAAATTGAATTTCACGGACATTAAGAGTATAGAATGAGCACTTGAAATTGAACATACTGTAAATCATGAGTATATGAGTCATGGCTACATGACCTGAGTTTGGAGTTCATGATTTCATAAGACATGGTTTGTACTACTGAGTGAACTAGAACTCCTCATACTATGAACTAGAAGGGTACATAATATTCTATAAACTGCATGAATATGAGATGTGATGATGGAGCTAACATGTAAGGCATGAGTAGATGTCATGATGAATAAAATTTTTTGCATTGAGATAAGAATAGTTTGGGAATCATCCCCCCTTACTGCTTTTTTACACATACTGGCATCACTACTAAAATTTAAGAGCTTGACTTATTTACTTGTTCTATCATCCCCTCTAGCTTTAAGCCATCATTATAAGTCTATGTACCCTTTTTTATAACTCTAAACTGAACTACCATCAATTTATTCTAGAGCTTGTGATATAACAATGCACATAAATAACAAACTTACCCTAAAAGATTACGCTTGAGAGTGTAAATCCTGCTGCTAGTACTTTCTCTTGAGAGATAACACTTATGTTTCTATAGCCCATAACTTAGCTGGTATAAATATTACATACTACATTACTAGCTTCATTCACAGTTAGCAACTAAAGGATACAATCTATGAACCCACACGTTAAAAAACTTAGAAATACTATAATCCCATATCACCGTTGCTATTCCTCTAGATCATACACACATTATCATACTTATTTAAAATCAATAAACTTAAATTCTTGCATACACTGTTCAAGCCTACTGATTCCCCATTCGTACAACTATTCCCATGAATACACAATCTGCTCAATCCAGATAACATTATCTTAACACAATTACTGCTAAACTTCTGGGTTGATAATTCTAATTCTAGATCACACACTGTTATAGGATTCTGAGGGAACATCTAACTTTGGCTTAGTGCACGATTTTCATGAACATAAATGAAATCTTTCAAACTTTAGAAAATACGGGCACTGATGGGATACTTTTGAGCCTGCATATTATCCTATAACTATCTGTAGGGACTTTCTGAGAAAGCTCTATCAATAGAAATTTGAGCTTCAGTATATCTGTTACCTCAAAAATAAGGCATTGATGGCATAGATAGAGCCAGATAAGAATCTATGTAAGTTTCTTAGAGAACCTTTCTATAGAATGATCTTTGACATAAAAAAAGAGAAACATTTTCTAAATGCCATGTAACCTCATAAAGAAAATTACAGATGTCTCTGTACTATTTCACAAGACTATACTAGACACGGTTTCATAGAAACACTAGGACACTTGAACTCTATGCTCTTATACAAAGTTTGTAACGCCCCAGGAGTAATCCCTAGACACCACGTTTCTAGGAACCACAAGTGATCCCAAACTAACCCGTGAACTGATATACTGTTAAGTAACTGAATTATAATATATTAAATAACTGGTTCTACTTTGCGAAAGTATAATCATGACAAAATTTAGGAATAATTATAATAATAACACAATTTATAATCTAATAAAAACTAAGGAAAGTAATTCAAATTACATTACTGACTCTGACTGACATCTATGAAGCCTTTACTATATTGACTATAGATTGCTGGGACATGCCTCCCGCTACCAATAATCAATACATTTGAATAGTAAAAATAAAGTGTATGAATTAAATCTATATGGAGTCCCAAAAATAAGAGAACCCATCACCTGTTTGTTGGAAACTTCAACTATCAGATCATAATGTGTGGACTACAACAGCTGCCTACATTATAAAACAATGTAGCAACACAGACATATATGTGGATCAATACTTCTGGAATGTACTGAGTAAGTAGGGGTGCGTACAATACGTAAAACTAATTTTATATATAAATAGGTATATATATATATATGAAATCTTAAAGCATGCATGCTAAGTGTAAGTTGATTCACCAGTAGGCTAGAAGAAAGGTAAAGCTAAATTATCTTAAAATCATGAGCAACAAACATAATCTGGTAAGTTGGTGAATTAGTACACTTAGTTTTCTTAATATCTTAAATTTTATAGAATTAGTAGAACTGAATCTTGGATATGGTACAACATGGATACATGAACATATAAAACCAAACATACATGTTTTGAGCAGATCTGATTAACTAAATAACTGATGTATGGGTGATAGAATGATTGAAATCTAATAATGGTGATAACTAGCGCCTATATACTAAGTAGCTAATATAAGAATATAGATTACTGATATTTGAACACTGAACAGCTGATGACTATGTACTAATCATGTAACACTAAACTTAACCGAGTCTAAACAACTGGACTGAAACTGTGGAGTACTGTGACTAAGAGATAAGGACTAACTGAACAACATGAGATAACTGAGCATAAATGCATGAAAACTATAAAATATGAGAATGCAAGACCAAGACGAGTATATTTCTGAATTAATCTATAAACTAAATTAGTGAAATCTGATAACTGAATAACTTAGATTCTGTACACTTGGTCAAGAAAACCTGAACTTAATTATACTGATTAACTAACAAAAACTTTGGGAGGTATCATCTAACTAACATGACCTAGTCTGAGCTAATTAGGGTCCAACCTGTAACCCCAGTTTGAAGGGTGTCAGTACCATGCAACGAGTACTAACACTGGTTGTGTGGAACTACTAAAATGAATTCTTGAAGGACTAAAGAGTCACTTACTACTGGCAGGTTCCCTAGTGAGATATGTGTCAACCCTTAACTGGCAAGTTAACAACTCAAGCCTTTGCTGGCTAAGTAGTTCTAGAACACAACTTCTAAGAGTCAAACCCTCAACTGGTAGGTGATCCCCCATCCCTAGATTTTCTCGGTGCTAAATCCTACTCCCAATTTTACTGACACATATTACTAAACTTATCTAAGTTTAACTGATATAATAATTGATGATAATGCTCATAAACATCATAGACTATTCTGGAAATACTGAAACAAACTAAACTACTAAGTTTTAGGTATTCATAACCCTAGGACTAGATAGCAATAACAATAGGACAACATGAAAACTTTGAAACCATAGAAGGGAATCATTGTTCAACATTCAACACTTAGGCATATCATCAACATATGGGGACAATAAACTTGTGCATGGGAATGAGAAAACATGCGAAAATATCATGGTTACACGAATTAATTCACAACTTAGGGATTTGATATGAATATCATAACATTCAAAATATGTATTGGCTTATTCCAATTGAAAACACATATACTCTTAACATGAAATCAGACACAAGGGGATCATGGGTAAAAACATGGGAGTAATTAAACCATGAAAATCACATAAATTTAAATATTAGAAACATGGGTTAAGGATTTAACATGTGAAAATCACCATTCAAACATGTCAAGGTAATTTCAATGAAAACGATTTGTAAGCATTATAAAAAATAAAAATAATCAAATTTCATGGATATATTTCAAATTAACATGTAAAGATCATAAATTTGAGATTAAAACATGTAAAAATCATAATTTTAAATTAGAAAAGGGTTCTTGGGCTCCTTAGGTAAAAGGGGACCCATGGATGAACTCCCGCATACCTTAATTAGATGGATTCTTGAAGAAATAATGAATTTGATGTAGGAATATTTATGTTTAAACCCTTATGTAATGCCTTAAAATTTCATCCCGAGATGCCACACGGTGCTAAGGGCTACACATAGCCACAAGCTAACCATTGGAGCCAGACACTACCTCAAGAAATTCAATTCAACAAATGTCATGCACAACAAAGAGATATACCACATCAAGTTCAAGAGAAATACTGGAGAATACTAGACTGTACAACCAAAGTATATTGAATGTCTATACATACCAACCCTCTAGTCTGACAAAGCCTCTATACATCTAAATTAAAGAGCCATTGGGGCAAAACCTTAACTGACTCAAACAGTACTAAAAGCCATAACAATAGAATGATATCACAAAAAATATAGACACGGTCCTCGAACCAAGAGGACTCACCACTGAGGGAACGTAGTTGAGGCACTCGAATATCGCTAATGCAGCTACGGCTAAGTACATGAACCTACATTACGAGAAAATTTAGCCCATAAGAAAATATGCGGGTTAGCACTTTGGAATGTATTGAGTATGTAGGGGTGCATGCAACAATGCAAATATCATCATCAATTTCATAAAAATATGCATATGTACAATGATGGCTCACTTGGCTTGAGTTGGATTGAAACTTACTTTTCATGATCTCACAGTAAATAAATCATAAGATAACAACCATATCAATTATCATAAATAACTCAACTCTTCAAATCAAGACTCAAAGTGACTCTGTAATTCAAGAAACTCAACTCTTATGGACATAGGAGGTTCTTACAACCGATACAACCTATGTGAGCTACATGGAGTTCAACGTTTTTCCCTCCTAAGGAGAGAACCCCTCATTGGCAAGAGCGTCATACTCTTGCCAGGGAGTACAACCTAAATTTAGTGATCACAACCTGATACTCGGCCTCTGGCCCATAATTATCAATATCAATCCTACGGTGGCACGTAGTTTTAGGGAAATACCATATTTCCCACTTGGTGCTAAATACTACTCCCAGACACAAGCTCAAAATACGTTAGAAAATCCACCACAAACATCACAAGGTCGATCATAAAGATCAAATCAAATCTCTTTCTCATTTATCAAATCATAATCAATTTATGGATTCCTAACTCGACTCAAATCAAATCAATCTTTCTCAATATCAAAATGTATCAATTCATTAAATCACGACAATATCAATAACTTTGAGAAAATATCAAGACTCAATGTAACAACTCAATCTCATGAATCAATATACTCAATAATCCAGTCATAAGGAAGCTTAAAGATTGATACATATCTTGAAAGCACTTGAAATATCAACTCATGGTTTGAATATGAAATTCGCAATATTATATATAAAGTCATAACTTGGAAATAGTAAAATAATCATGTATAACAAAGCTTGAACAATTTATATTCTCATAATCTCATGATGAAATAATTTGTGTATAAACCCACTTGCAAAATCATATAAATCCATAATAGAAATCAAAGCTTTGGGCACAAGAATGAAAGAATTGCTCTTGCTCAAAATCCCACATACCTTAATTTTGAAATTAGATGAATTCTAGTGCTTGAGACTCTATCCGCACTTGTAATAAATGATTCTCGAAGCCCACACTATGACGAACTTGATTCTTAATGAAATCTTGAAGATTTATTGATAAATTTTGGAAAATTAATGTCCTTAAATAAAAACCCTAGATATATTTATTAAGAGAATTGGAAGAGAGAATGAAGAAATTAAAGTTTAGATGGAAATTCTCATACATATTGGGGTCTCCAAAAGATGGGAAAAGATCAAAATACCCTTGCAAAAATGTCCTTTAATTGCTGAAAAAAATAGCTGACGACATTCGTGACAAGTCGTCATGAAATGTCGTCACAAAAGGGTGGATTTTATGATTTTCTGCTTAAGGTTGACAACATTGGTGATAAGTCGTCACACTTGTTACAACTTATCACAAAATGTCATCACTGGGGGTGGAAATCTGCCTAAGTCTGATGATATTGGTGATAAGTCGTCATACTTGTGACAGCTTATCACAAAATCTCATCACTCAGCTTTCCAGCCTGACATGCTGGAGTAAAATAGTAATAACTCTTGGCTCCAATACCGAATTTGGGTGAAATTGGTATCATTGAAAAGATAATTCAATTATCTATCTTTTGGTAGGTCAGGATATCAATAATTAGTCGTATAATGAGAGATATTCTCATTTGAAGTTGAATATGGAAATATCCTTCCCAAGAATTCAATCGGTAAGGAATGCTTTGATTCACCTAATCGCTATAACATCTTTGAAGCCTTAATACACATCACCCTTAATCAAAAAACAACCAAAGCACTATAATTTACTTCTTATGAGCTTGAGTCATGGTTGCACTATTGGTCAGAGTCTCGCGGTATTACAATATCTCCCTCTTGGAAACATTCGTCCTCGAATGTTTCCATATAGGCCATGAACAAGAGAAAATGAGGACGTATAGTTGGAATGACTCACTCAAAGGGCGTACTTCACTCTATACCTTCAGATACCCTAAAAAAACATGAATTCATGATGGAAGTAGGCACACAACTAAATTTTTAATAAAAAGAGGACGATATTAAGAAAGAATGGTACCTTATACTCACTTCGAACTCACAATAAAGAGATGAGGGTACTTGGCTCGCATATCAACATTGGATTCACAAGTAGCACTCTCAGCAGATTGATTTTGCCAAAGAACTTTAACCAAAAGAACTTCTTTGTTCCTTATCCTACGGATTTGAATATCCAAAATCTCAATCGGAATCTCCTCAAATGAAAGGCTATCCTTAATATCTGAGCTTTCGTAAGAATCTGCCATGACAGAAACACCAATGCATTTCTTAAGCTTGGAAACATGAAATACTGGATGAACACAAGACAGCTCTGCAGGTAACTCCACCTCATATGCTACTTTCCCAACGCGGCTCAGAATCCTATACGGATCAACATAATGAAGACTGAGCTTTCCATTCTTCCCAAATCTCTTCACCCCTTTTATGGGTGAAACCTTTAAGTATACCAAATCATCAATATTAAAATCAATATCTTTTCTTCTCACGTCCACATACAACTTTTGACGACTTTGAGCGGTCTGCAGTTTTTGTCGAATCAACTTAACTTTTTCTATAGCCTTGAACGCAGTATCAGGCCCAATCACAACTACTTCTCCTACTTCAAACCAACCTATAGGTGATCTACATCTTCTCCCATACAAAGCTTCAAATGGGGCCATCTGACAACTAGCATGGAAACTATTGTTATGCGTAAATTCGATCAATGGTAAGTGTTCATCCCAACTACCTTTAAAATCAAGCACACATGCTCTTAACATATCCTCTAAACTCTGAATGGTCTTCTCAGCCTGACCATCTATTTGCAGATGGAAAGAAGAACTTAGACTAACTTGGTACCGACACCCTTCTGAAAAGCTCTCCAAAACTGGGAAGTAAACTGAGTACCCCTATCGAAGATAATAGCCAAAGGAACTCCATGAAGTCTAACAAATTCTCGAATATACAATCTAGCATAATCCTCAACTGTATAAGATGAACGCACTGGCAAGAAATAAGCTAATTTAGTCAACCGGTCTACAGCAACCCAAATTGAATCATGATAACGACGAGAAGCAGGCAAACCAATTATGAAATCCATATTCACTTCTTCCCACTTCCAAGTAGGATTGATAAACTCTTGCATTACGCCACTGGGATTTTGGTGCTCTACCTTAACTTGTTGACAAGTAGAACACTTTGCCATAAATTCTACTGTCTTTCTTCATACCGTTCCACTAATAGATTTCTCACAAATCACGGTACATCTTGGTAGCACCGGGATGATTAGAATATCACTCACCATACGCTATAGCCATAATTCTCTGCCTTTGATTAACAATATCAAAAACACATAATCTACCCTGAAATCTCAAAATACCATCTCCCCCTTGGGAGAAAACCTCTACTTTTTGGTCTTTAACTGAATCCTTCAGTCTGACCAAACTAGGATCCATGTCTTGCTTCTCCTTTACCTCTGAGACCAAAGAGGACTCAAAAATAGTCTGAACTAACATACTCCCTTTAGGTGAATCAAGCAATCTAACACCCAACCTAGACAAACGATGCACATCATGGGCTAATTCTTTCTTATCATTCTCTACTTGAGCTACACTACCTATAGACAACCTGCTAAGAGCATCTTCCACTACATTGACCTTGCCTGGGTGATACCACACACTTATATCATAGTTTTTTAGTAACTCAAACATTCTTGTTTGTCTAAGATTCAACTCCCTCTGAGTAAACACATGCTGTAGGCTTTTGTGATTAGTAAACACATCAACATGAAAACCATACAAGTAATGTCTCCAGATTTTCAAAGCAAAAACTATAGCTTCTAATTCAAGATCATGGGTTGGGTAATTCTTCTCATGAGGCTTCAATTGTCTAGAGGAATTAGCTAAAAATTAACCCCTCTGCATCAATACACAACCCAAACCAACTCTAGAAGCATTATAATACACCACAAGGTCTTGAACGTCTGGTATCAGAGCCATGTTCGCAGATTGTGTACCTAGCATGAGCAGCTAAGTACATAATCTGTCTAGAGCATGGGAAAACAATTTTCATAACAGTTAGCATTTACCGTTCTCATCTATGATTATACTTTTAATAAATTAATTTAATATATCATGTCTTATAATGGGATCCTCTTTTAGTATGGGGTATTCACCTTTTCTTAAGTGTTTGAAGGAACCGATTAATCTCCGGTCTTAGACGTTGGTCAGCCTGAAAGTGTGGTCTCAGCTAAGGTAAGCGTTCGACCCTGTTAGTAGTCCCGTCACTAAGATAACACTTAAGATAAGTCTGTCATAAAGCCATTAAGACTAGACCAGATCCCATAAGCCTTCGATGTATTGCCTTAATTTATTATAGGTTGTATCATAGTTGATAATTGTTTATGTTTCCTTATATGAAAATCTTTGTTTCCCAGTCAGTCTCTAGACAGTCTTTTCAAATATGAATCCCAACATTCATACAAAAAATACTATCAACCTTTCTTCTAAAGCAACCCAGATTGCTAATATTGAAAATAATCTTCAGAACTGGAGTATTCCAGAAGAGTCTTTCAGTACGATTTATCAAATCGGAAAGTTTAGTTTTTTCAAAAAACATAATATTAAGACCTCTGAGTCTACTGTTGCTATCAATAATTCTTTAGAAATTATTCAACTTTTAAATGACTTAGATATAAACCGATTTAAAAGTTAGTTTCATTATCTGCATATCGGGCTTGTTCAGGTGGCCATTAAGCCACTCTTTCGACAGGGCCTAGACATCCCTGTCTGTGCTATACTAAGAGATGCTCGTCTATTAAATTTTGATGATTCTCTCTTAGGGGTCATCCAAAGTAACCTAGCCGACGGCCCGGTATACTTTAATTGTTACCCTAATTTCTGAGTAGATATTAATGATCCTAACATCATGGATGTTTTAACTCTTAACGTTAAAACAAAAAACATGAACAGTAAGGATAATACCAGAGAAATTGCGATAATATACAGAGTATATTACCGACTCATGGGTACAACTCTAGCACCCCAAGCTAGATTCACGAGTCCTAGAGGCGTCACCACTCTTATGGAGGCCAACAAAGATAGATCCAATGTCTTTGTCCCCAAACCCTTGGTCTGGGAAGTGGTCATCCATAATAACGAATGGCACTTTGATGCTATCACACAACCTATTCGTTCATATCCCGAAAAATCTCAAATATAATGAGTTATTCAGCATCCTGATGGCTCGATTGATTTAAAGTTCCTCGGCTTTGACACTCCTCGAAATTCTTCATTTCGACGGTCTATCTCGCATCGAGGTTCAACCTCTAAAACCCAGGAGGGAAGTGACGAATACGATCACGATAATAATAATGACAAGGGCAAAGTCAGAGGAGTTGACTTCTCTGGTCCTGTCCCAAAAGTTTATTATCAGCAATCCACAAGGGTCCATGAGTCCTTAGACCCTGATAATCATTACGACCCAGGCAGTCCTACAGCCTCAGATATGGAACCCCCCCTTCCTTATCACGCCAGAAAATTAGGACTGACCCTAGCCTACTCGTTATCAAATCTGATGACGAGTATACACCTGACCTTAAAGCTCTCGAAGCCCGATGGTACCTTCCCAAAGACGCTCTAAAAAGGAAATGGTACACCAGTACCTATTCTAAAGAGCAGCAAAAGAAGTTTGGTCGGCTATGGATAGCTGATATGAAAATACTCCGATGTGACATTGAATTCTTTCGATGGTTCGAATTCACCGGCCGAATGGAAGATCAAAATGAATCCCTCAACGTTATCATTAACAAATGGTATACCCAGAGTAACAAGATAATTGAATCCGTTACTCCTCTTCTGGAAGGGATAAAAATCCCTCATTCCAATGAAGTCCTCAATGCCTCTCCCTTTAAGAAGAAGCATGATAGACCTCTCTCCACCCCTATCAATAGAGACCTTGACAGGATAGTTGAACAAAACAACTATACCAATCAAGTCCTTCACACGATCTCCCGGCATATAGGAGATGCTAAAAATTCTGTACTTCCTTTTAGTTCTCCCGCTCCTGAGAAAGGGATTTCAATTCCCAGTCCTATAACCAACCCCATCTTCAAGATTCCTGAATTCCAAAAGGAAAAATTCCCTAATCTCAGCGATGATTTCAAGGTTTCGGGGAAAATCTTGGAACAAATCAATGACAAACTTTCTAAGTTTAAAATCTCTGAGAAAGCTGAGTCCAGCAACCCAAAAAACTCTCTTTCTAAACTACCAGTGATCGTTTTTCTACTAAGAAAAACTATTACAAAAAACCTTCTCCTCCAGACGTTCAGTTTGAAGAAAATCCCTACCTTTCGACCTCCAACCATGATGGTCGAGGAATAACAGAATGGAATGTTGATGGTTTGGCTGAGCATCAAATCTACAACAAACTCCATGAAATGGGCGTGGCTATTACCGCTTACAAAATCAGAGGAGCCACAGATAAAGAAGCTGCTACCATGATCGTATCAGGTTTTACTGGTATGATAAAACATTGGTGGGATAATTACTTCACCGATGATGTCAAAAACTTAATCTATGGAGCCACAGCCGTAGAAACTGTTGTTAAGACTGAAAATGGACAACAAATTCTTGAGCAAGTAGCAAAAGAAGACGCTTGTGCCACTCTCCTATACCATATAGCTAGACACTTCATAGGAGAACCAAAATTATTCCAAGATAGGAGCCTAGAGATCCTCAACAATCTCACCTGCAAAGACTTAGCAGACTTTCGATGGTACAAAGATACCTTCCTGGTAAAGGTCATGATCCGACCTGACTGTAACAATGACTTCTGGAAGGAGTGATTCATTAGTGGTCTCCCTCCTCTCTTCACCGAAAAAGTCAGAACCAAAATTAAAGATAGATTCGAAGGAAAGATTCCTTATGATATACTAACCTATGGTGACTTAATCAGCTTTATCACTACTATAGGGATAGATCTCTGCACTGACCTCAAGCTTAAGAAACAGCTTAAGAAGGATAGTACTTCTAAATATGGACTAGGAACCTTCTGCCAAGACTATGGATTTACCAGTCCTAGCAAAAAGTATAGGAAGAAAACCTCCAAACCTCACAAGAAGGCTACTTCTAGTAAGAGACCCTTCAAACGAGATTCTTATAAACCAAGTAGAAAATCTAGCAAGAGAAAAACCTCTAAGGCTAAAGATACTTGTTGGACTTGTGGAAAGACAGGCCACAGAGCGAAGGATTGCAAGTCCAATAAGAAGAAGACGATAAACCAGCTAGATCTCTCAGAAAAAACCAGAGCTAGTTTATTTTCTATAATGGAAGACTTGCTTGATTCTTCAGAATCCTCCTATACCTCATCAAGTGAGGACTACAGCGATGAAGAATTCATCAATGCTGCTTATGAGACAGACCAATCCCAATCTGGCCAAGAATGTGCCTGTGACGGTACTTTCTGCACTTGCACCAGAAAGACCATTAATGTCATTTCTGGAAATCCTAAAGAAATCCTATTTGACATTATAGAACATATCCAGGATGATGAGGCTAGAAACAAGTATCTTCTAGAACTCAAACGATTAATGCTTTCTCACGAAGAAAAGCCCCCCAAACCCGTTATTCAGCCTTTTAGCATGAAATAGGTTATGTCAAGATTCAACAGACCTGCAGAACCTTCTATTGCTGATCTCAAAGGAGAAATCTCCATCCTAAAGGGAGAAATCAAGAATCTTAAAATCCGTCTTGACCAAGTAGAGCTCAACGTTCTTACAGATCAAGTCCTAAAAGATATTTCTCCCCCAGAAAAGATTTCTCCCCCAGAGTCTCCTAACACTTTCTCGATCATCTCGAATGACCATCTTAAAGAACCAGAGCCTAGTTCCTTTCCTGGCTCAGATTCTCCCTCCACCTCCGGCAAAGCTGTTACAGCCATAAAGGCTTATAGTGAACACATAGCCGTTAAAATTGTCATAAACAAAGACTTTGTTCTTAACAGAGTCGCCCTCTTCGATACAGGGGCAGATAGTAACTGTATTGTCAAAGGTCTTGTACCTACGAAGTACCTTCAAAAGAGTACCTCTCGTCTTTATTCAGCAACGGGAGAAAAAATGGAAATCCATTATAAGCTCCCTAAAGCTCATGTCTGTAATAATGGCATTTGCCTTGTTAACGACTTTGTCATCACCGACGATATCACTGAAGATATCATTTTAGGAATTCCCTTTGTCAACCAGATTCGACCTTACTGGAGTGACTACGATGGAATCCGTACAACTCTGTTAAACCAAACTTTTTTTTCCCTTTATTGCGACCCCTCTCGCAAGAAGAAGGACACCTTATTAAGAAAAGGACGGTTTTTAAAATTAACCGCCTCTCGTCCCATATCAATTTCCTTAAACAAGATATTCATATCAAGAAAATTGAGCAATCCTTGAAAACCTCGGAGATGATTACCAAAATAACCAATCTCCACAAAGCTTTTGAAAAAGAAATTTGTTCTGAATTCCCTAATGCTTTCTGGGAACGGAAGAAACACTTGGTTGAACTTCCTTACATCCCAGGGTTTGACGAACAAACCATTCCCACTAAAGCCAGACCTATCCAAATGAACCATGAGATGATGGAAATCTGCAAAAAGGAAATAGATCATCTCCTCAAAAATGGTATTATTAGAAACTCTAACTCCCCTTGGAGTTGCTCTGCTTTTTATGTCAATAACAGTGCAGAGAAGGAGCGCGGCACCCCTAGACTTGTAATAAATTACAAGCCTTTGAATGCCGTCTTAAAATGGATCAGGCATCCAATCCCTAACAAAAGGGATCTTCTCAAAAGAACTTTCAAGGCCAACCTTTACAGTAAATTTGATATGAAGTCAGGATTCTGGCAGATTCAAATAGCTGAAAAGGATAAATACAAAACAACTTTCAATGTCCCTTTTGGGCATTATGAATGGAATGTTTTGCCTTTCGGTCTCAAAAATGCTCCATCAGAGTTTCAAAACATTATGAACAATATTTTCAATCCTTATATGTCGATTGTTTATATTGATGATGTGCTCATTTTCTCAGAGAACATTGGTTCTCATTTTAAACATTTAAATACTTTCTTTAAGATTGTTAAAATCAATGGCTTGGTTGTTAGTGCCAAAAAGATGAAGCTTTTCCAAACGTCCATTAGATTCTAGGACATGATCTTTATCAAGGTAGTCATAGACCTATTTGTAGAGCCATTGAGTTCTCCTCTAAATTCCCTAATGAAATTACTGATAAAACGCAGCTCCAGAGATTTTTAGGAAGTCTTAATTATATTGCAGATTTTATCCCTAATATTAGGCAGGTCTGTGAGCCTCTTTACAAAAGACTCAACAAAACCCCAGTTCCTTGGAGTTTTGACCAAACCAATGCAGTCATCCAGATCAAAAGCTTGGTCCAGAACCTTCCGTGTCTAGGTATTCCTAACCCTGAAGCCTTCATGATAGTCGAAATCGATGCTTTAGATATTGGGTATGGAGGTATACTGAAACAAAAGATCAATGAAAGTTCTCCTAAACAGTTAGTCAGATTCACATCCAGAATATGGAATTCCGCACAAAAAAACTACAGCACTGTTAAAAAAGAAATTTTATCTATAGTGCTATGTATCACAAAATTTCAAGATGACCTTGTTAATAAAGAATTTTTGCTTAGGGTAGATTGTAAATCTGCTAAAGAAATTTTGCAAAAAGACGTTAAAAATCTTGTTTCAAAACAAATATTTGCTAGATGGCAAGCTCTCCTATCTAGTTTTGATTTTCAAATTGAATTTATCAAAGGAGAAAATAATTCCCTTCCCGATTTGCTAACAAGAGAATTTTTACAGGGCCACAATGAGACCCACAATGCTGGGAAAGATCTCAGCCAAACAACCAGATCAACCTAAAATGGCTAGACCATTCGATTCACCACCAACAGCATCAGTTCCCCTGAGGCCATCAGTCCTACAGAGGCCTGAATTAAAAATGGAACTACATTCACCGTTCTGGAACAAGTATGCAGCTCTAGCAGAATTGCCAAAGCTTCCTCCACCAATGCCATCTAAATTGGTAGACCTTAAGACCAACAGACCCTTTGATAAAGAGTCATCTTCCAGTTCTTCGGTACAATCGAAACAAAGCTATACCATGAAGACTCCAGAATCTTTTGCATAGGCGGTTGATCCTGCAATAACTAAACCAGCACCTACTTCCCCCGCCAAAGAGGAATTCAAGTTCGTTACCACCCAGGTAATACCTATTATCGCCTTAGACAAGGCATACGAGGGATACCCTCTTGAACAACTCATTAAACCAGTCTACAATGACAAAAATTTTGTGGATACCGAGAGTCCACTCAAAACCCGGTGATTTTATGAAGCCATTCTAGTCGACACGGATTCCATCGAAGTCGAGCATTCTATGAATGAATGGAATCCCGAATTCATCGATTATTCAAGGTTCACCATCAAAAGGGTACTAACCCCATTTAATTGGTTTGGGGATCATCTGCATACCCCTATTGCCTTATCGATGCCACATAGGCCTCAGACATACAACTGGTACGACTACAAGTCTGCATGGTTCAATTTTCTCTATGTTCGACTAGGACATACCTGGTTTGTTAAGTATTTCCTGCTATGATAAATACCATTATACCTAGATGGTTTTATGAGTGGTGGGGATGCTTCGGAGGAATCAAAGAAATTCTTCCCCAATAATTTCTTAGCCGTCTCACAGAATTCTGTGCAAATGAAGGATGCTTAACCCTTCCAGAACACATTCAAATGTGTAAATTCTTTATTAAGAAGCGAGTATCTTATATCATCTCCTGGAATTTTGCCAAAGGAGAACAAGACCGAATTACATATCTGTCTAAAGAGATAAAGGTTAAAGGCTGGACTCCCAAGCCAGCAGCTCTTAAAACTCCCGACAAGGGGAGAACACCAGCATCTTCAGCCGGCGTCTCATAGGATAAACAGGCGCTCAAAGAAAGATTGAAAAAGGCTTTGCACGATATAGAAAGCCAAGACACCAACAATGATGAAGTCTTACAACTTCTAGAAGAAGCCTCTTCCACCGGCAGCAGTGACAACAATGGGGATATGTTAAATCCCAAAGGAATTGCCAGGGCCTACATGGACCCCTACTAAGAACAGAGAAACGACCCCTTCAAAAGATAGAGGTTCAAAGAACCGGAATTAATTTTTGGAAGGGCATTCTACTATTCCTAGTGGGAATCTACTAGACCCTACCTACAATCACCCAGCTTTATTAAAGGCTAAAGGAACCTGTCAGCTTTATTAAAGGCTAAAGGAATCTGTCAGCTTTATTAAAGGAGACAGCACATCTACTTTTCTAAAAGAAAAAACAGCCCATCTGACAGCCCATCTGCTTTTCTAAAAAGCATTTCCATTATACTTTTAGAAGATTAAATCTGAGCCTTACAAGTGTATACACCAGATGTATAATCTAGTTCTTCCTTGTCTATATAAGGCAGCTTGTAATCTAGGAGAAGGCATCAGATAATTTACCGACTCTAGAAAATTCTCTGTGCCCAATCTCTTGTAAACAAATTGTAATGTTTTATTTGAAGTTCGAATAAACTTGTAAGTTTTAATTATTTCTTTTACTTAACATATTGTTTCGTTAACAATCTTAAATTAAAATTGAACGTCGGGAGGAGAAGGTTTTTTGTAATAGTTTTTCTTAGTAGAAAAACGATCACTGGTAAGTTTAGAAAGAGAGTTTTTTGGCATCATCGGTGAAGTGATTATCTCACCAATGTTTTATCATACCAGTAAAACCTGATACGATCATGGTAGAAGCTTCTTTATCTGTGGCTCCTCTGATTTTGTAAGCGGTAATAGCCACGCCCATTTCATGGAGTTTGTTTGAGTTCTAGAAGATACTTGTTTCTAGCCTCATCATCCTGGATATGTTCTATAATGTCAAATAGGATTTCTTTAGGATTTCCAGAAATGACATTAATGGTCTTTCTGGTGCAACTGCAGAAAGCACCGTCACAGGCACATTCCTGGCCGAATTGGGATTGGTCTGTCTCATAAGCAGCATAGATGAATTCTTCATCACTGTAGTCCTCACTTGATGAGGTATAGGAGGATTCTGAAGAATCAAGCGAGTCTTCCATTATAGAAAATAAACTAGCTCTGAGGAACTGGCATGAACCGCCAGCAATACTAGAAGACACTCCCCAAGGAGGAACTGGGCGTACTATGGGAGCGGGGGCACTGGTAGCCTGACTCTGGGGATGAGCATCTTGACTCCCCTATCTAGCATACGGACAATCTCTAAGTCGGTGTCCCAACTTGCCACAACCAAAGAAACCCCTTTGATCAACAAAACACTAGCCAAAATAATCTCTACCATACTTGGCACATGAAGGAGAATGAGTTCTATTACTTATACTTTCCTAAGACCTGGATGGGATAGGCCTGTTCCCCTGCTCCTGCCTTCTTCTAGGTACGAAAGAACTAACTAATGAAGGCGCGGGCATAAATGGACGTCCCTGAAATTGAGGGCGACTCCCTTCATAGAATATGGACTGACTAAATCCCTGCTGCTCTGACCTAGCTCTTTTATTCCCTCTTACTCTTTTCCTCTCTTTAACCTTATCAGTTCAATTTGTTCAGCATGTATCATCAACTGAGAAAGGTCCATCTCCCTATTAAGCATAGAAGATCTACACTATTTCATAATGTAACTCGACACGCCGCTCACGTACTTGCTCATGATGGTCCTGGAGTTAGCCATCATACTAGGAGCATATTTGGATAACTAATTTAATCTAAGACAATACTCTTTAACAGTCATGGAGCCTTGTCTCAAATTAATGAATTCCTCTATCTTTGCTTTCCTTATCTTAAGAGAAAAGAATCTGTCCAAGAACACATACTGGAATAACTACAAAGTCATGGGAGCGGCATCCTCCCCTTTACTCATCCTCCACATCTCTACCCAATTATATGGAATATCTTTCATTTAATAGGAAGCTAATTCAACACTTTCCTCCTCAGTCACATACATAATCAGGGTGATCCTTCTCACTTTATCAAAGTACATCTGTGGGTCTTCACGTACCTTCGACCCATATAACTCAGGTGGATTCATCTACATAAATTCATGAACTCGAGCAGCAGTAGAATTATTCTCTTGTGGAGGTGAAATAGTAGCCTGGGTGTTAGCTTAAGCATTGGTGGTAACTTCCTGGGCTAACGCTTGAAAAGTTGCCAGGAATTTTGCATGAGACATATACTCGTTAAAGGGATCAATGGGTTGAGGTTGCTCGTTGTTTCTACGAGCTCGATGAGGAGGCATTTTCTTTTATAAGAGAGCACAAGTTAATACCAGATAAAGATATAGTTGTAGGCACGATAAACTTTAGAAGGAAAAAAATGACTTTTCCTAAAATATTCCATAGCCTCTTGCTCATAGATATAGTGCGCTACACACCGATGATCAAGACTCTACGCAACGCGGCTTGTTAGACTCCCTAGGACTCCTTAAGCCTTATGCTCTGATGCAAAGCTTTGTAACACCTTGAAATTTCATCCTGAGATGCCACACATTGCTTAGGGCTACACGTAGCCCCAAGCTAACCCTCGGAGCCAGACACTACCTCAAGGAATTCAATTCAACAATAGTCATGCACAACAAAGAGATATACAAAATCGGGATCAAGAGAAACACTGGAGAATACTAGACTGTACAATTAAAATATATTGAATGTCTGTACATACCAACCCTGTAGTTTGACAAAGCCTCTATACATCAAATCAAGGAAACATTGGAAAAAACCCCCAACTGACTCAAACAATACTAAAAGCCATAACAACAGAATGATATCACCAAAAATATAGACACTGTCCTCGAACCATGAGGACTCACCACTGAGGGAACGTAGTTAAGGCACTCAAATATCGCTAACGCAGTAGTGGCAGAGTACCTGAACCTACATTATGAGAAAATATATCCGATAAAAAAATATGTGGGTCAATTCTTTAGAATGTACTGAGTATGTAGAGGTGCATGCAACAATGCAAATATCATCATCAATTTCATAAAAATATACATAAGTAAAATGATGGCTCACTTGGCTTGAGTTGGATTGAAACATACTTTTCATGATCTCATAGTAAATAAATCATATGATAAAAACCTCATAAAGCATCATAAATAACTCAACTCTTTATCTCAAGATTTGGAGTGACTCGATAATTCAAGAAACTTATCTCTTATGGACATGGGAGGTTCTTATAACCGACATAAACCATGTGAGCTACATGGAGTCCAACATTTTTCCCTTCTAAGAAGTGAACCCCACATTGGCGGGAGCGTCGTACTCTTTCCAGGGAGTACAACCTAAATTTAGTGATCATAATCTCATACTCGATCTCTGGCCCACAATTATCAATATCAATCCTACGATGACACATAGTTTTAGGAAAATACCACATTTCCCGCTTGGTGCTAAATACTACTCCCAGACACAAGCTCAGAACGTATTAGGAAATCCACCACAAACATCACAAGGTTCTATCATGAAGATCAATATAAATCTTTTTCTCATTAATCAAATCATAAGTAATTCTTGGATTCCTAACTAGAATAGACTCAAATCAATCTTTCTCAATATCAAAATGTATTAATTCATTAAATCATGACAATATCAATAACTTTGAGGAAATATCAAGACTCAATGTAACAACTCAATCTTATGAATCAATATACTCAATAATCCAGTTTGTCATAAGGAAGCTTAAAGCTTGACATATATCTTGAAAGCACTTGAAATATGAACTCATGGTTTGAATATGAAATTCTCAATATTAAATATTGAGTCATAACTTGGGAATAGTAAAATAATCATGTATAACAAAGCTTGAACAATTCATATCTCATAATCTCATGAAGAAGTAATTTGGGTATAAACCCACTTGCAAAATCATATAAATCCATAATAGAAATCAAAGCTTTGGGCACAAGAATGAAAGAATTGCTCTTGTTCAAAACCCCACATACCTTAATCTTTGAAATTGGATGAATTCTAGTGCTTGAGACTCTATCCGCACTTGTAATAAATGATTCTCGAAGCGCACACTATGAGGAACTTGATTCTTGAAGAAATCTTGAAGATTTATGTATGATTTTTGGAAGATTAATATCCTTAAATAAAAAACCTTGATATATTTTCTTAAGAGAATTTGAAGAGAAAATGAAGAAATTAGGGTTTAGATGGGAATTCTTATATATATAGGGGCCTCTAAAAGATGGGAAAAGACCAAAATACCATTGGACAAAGGTTCTTTAATTGCTGATAAAAATAGCTAACGACATTCGTGATTTTCTGAGGTGTGAAAAGTCATCACGAAATGTCGTCACAAAAGGGTAGATTTTATGATTTTCTGCTTAAGGTTGACGACATTGTTGATAAATCGTCACACTTGTGACAACTTATCACAAAATATCATCACTGGGGGGTGGAAATCTGCCTAAGGCTGATAACATTGGTGATATGTCGTCACGCTTGTGATAGCTTATCATAAAATGTCATCATTCAGTTTCCAGACTGACATGCTTGAGTAAAGTGGGCATAACTCTTGGCTCCGATACCGAATTTGGGTGAAATTGGTATCGTTGGAAAGACAATTAAATTATACATATTTTGGTAGATCGTGAGCTTAATAATTCATAGTATAACATGATATATTCTCATTTAAATTTGAATATGGCAATATCCTTCCCAAGAATTTAATCGATATGGAATATTTTGATTCACTTAATCGCGAGGACATCTTTTAAGCCTTAATACACATCACCCAAGATGAGAAAACAACCAAAGAACTATAATTTACTTCTCATGAGCTTGATTCATGGTTGCACTATTGGTTAGAGTCTCAGGGTATTACAACTTAGAGATGATCTTGATAGCTTTTCTTAGAATTCTTGAACTTGAGAACTTAAATTCTTGTTTATCTTGATGATATTGTAATGGAATTTTGAAGTTCTTAGATAGAGGTTTAGATTTTTTATTGAGATAGAGAGAGGCTTTCTTGTATAGGAATTTTGAGTAAAGGGGAAACTAATGCTCCTTGAGGGCTGAAATTACAGGTTAAGGATGGATTTGTGTGAGGGAAAAGGACCTAAGTGACCCTAGAACCTTTTGAATTGAAACAACGAGGGAATACACAATGCATCACGTCAAAAATTGCATTGGGTCAGAAATGGGTCGCGTCAATTATTGCGTTGAGAAACTAGCGCATCGAGCCCCTATAGCGTTGGCTTACTGTCTCTCTCAAAAAATTCCATAACATTTTGCTCGGGTATCAGATTAAGGCAAAATTGGTATCGTTGGAAAGCAGACTCAATTATCCAAAATTTGGTGGGACTTGAGCTGAACAATTCTATGTATATAAAAATTTATACACATTCAAATCCAACCCTTGTAGAATCAAATATCAAATTTTGGACAAATCAAAGGCTCTTAGATCAACTTTGTTCTTAGTGATTCTTATGAGCATTTTTCACCTCAAAATCACATCAATAATGAGGATAATTATCATGAAACTTATATTCACATGGAAAACATTTTTATTATAACTTATACACGTAGGAACAATGGTTCAAGGACTAGCCCAAAAATACGGGGTCTTACAACTACCATAGGTGCCTTAGGTTTCTCCTTAGGTTTCTCTTTGTCATGAATCATGTATTGTTTGTTATGTGTTTGTTTCCTTAGGACTTTCAAACTTTCTAAGTTGAGAATGTTGGTGTGCCATGATTTTATGGCACTTTCGATGCCTAAAACCTTAAACAGGCAATTGCTTAGGTCCATTTTGTAATACATGATGTGTTTTGTGTTTATTTTGTTGGAAACTAGGTTTTGGAGCTTAAAAGAAGAAAGCAAGTTATAGTTTGCAGATGACCTTATTACAATACAACCTATGGGCCATAAGTGCCACTGTAAGTGGCCTCGTAAGTATTAGAGAATATAGTCCTGAGAACCTAAATAACTAAAAGTTGGTCTGAAAGTGATGAAAGGCTACTTATGGGCCGTAAGTACAACTTACAGCCACCATAAGTGGCCACATAAGTATAAGAAGAAAAAGCTCCAAGGTTCTAAAATTTGAAGACTTGTTTGACAGTTATGAGAAGGCCATTTATGATGAATAAGTACCACTTATGCCTCCGTAAGTACCATTGTGGGTAGCATCTTGAATAGCATAAAAATTCCTATAACTTATGACCCACTGAGGGGCTCATAAGTACAACTTATAGACCGTAAGTGTTCACTGACCTAATTTTTCCTTATTCGATGATACATAACCATCTTACCTAGATAATACTGATTGGCCTAGATCAAATGTTAATCTTTAAATTACAATTGTAATTATCTTTTCCGAGTCACTACTTCTCTTGTGAAGTAAGTAGTAATAATCTAGGCGGGATACTAATATTTGCAGCTGCTAACATCTGTTAAATAGTAGATTATACAATTCATACACCGGTACTGGTTCAAAACAACTTAGCACTTCCCCTACTTCATTAATATGCCAAGGTTCCCAAACCCTAGCTATGGGTTTTAGCCGTTCATGATTGTGAAATAATCAAAGGAATTCATAATGAATATAAATAAACAATATCACAATAACAATTGAATAAAACCCAAAGCCAACAACTGAATCACAAACAAAAAGAAAAAATAAAGTAATTCCAAAGTCAAATTCAAATCTTTAAATCAAATATAAGTATGTAAGAGTTAAGTGTGCGTAATCTAACTATAAAATGTCGAAAGGGTATATATAGTAAATAAGGAAACCTTAAAAATTAAAATCTTAACAAAAAAGGAAATTTGACGTCGGTGGCTGCTTATATAGGTCACACATGGATTGCATATACCACATACGGACCATATGTGGTCCTAGGTAAGTTCCTGAACTTCTGTAGATCTCCTACAACTCTGTGGACTTGAATTTTTGTAACATACTTTTTTTGCATACGAATTGTATGAGCTACATACAGATCATATGTGTGCTTTGTACGTGATAGTCTTTTTTTCCTGCTTCTATGCCTCTAAACTCTAAGTTTTGATACATACTTTGATAACCTATGCCTGGTAAGTGTCACATACATACGTAATTACCTCGGTAAGTATCAAAAAACTTTAATTTTCATCGTTTTCTTTAATGTAGCTTCCAAATCCTAATTTCTAGCAATACATACCTAAAACACATCATATCTCACAAAAAAACCTAAGAAACTTGCATATTTTCATAGTTTTAAGTGTCAAAAGAGATATAAATCCATAGCACAACAGTGACCTAAGTAGGTGTTAGAACTTGAAGTCTAGAGGCACAGAAATAGGAAAAAGGAAACGTTGTCATTTAATAAGGATCACATAAATTCCGTATGTAGTACATACAATTTGTAGGTTGCTTTAGTATGTGATAGAGGTCCAAGTTTGAAGAGTTGCAGGAGCTAAGAAGAAGTTTTGACACTTTGGACCACATACGTTCCGGATGTTGTACATATGGTCCATAGATGGCCAAAGTAAGTGGCCACTAACCTTAATATTTTTTTTTTCATTTGGGTTATGATTTGTAGGGTTTTCTTGTATCATATAAATACCCCTTTGACATTTTGTAGTTAGGTTACACACTCTTAGCACTTAAGAAAATATATTTGGTTCTAAGATTCAAATTTTGATCCTCGGATTTCTTTGTATTTATTTTAGTTGGTAATTTAGTTACAGACTTTGGGTTTTATTCAATTATTATTATGATATGGTGTGAATATGTTTAACCATGAATTCATTTATTTGTTTCACATTAATGAGAGGCTAAAACCCTTAGCTAGGTTTCTAGGAACCCTGATCGATTGATAAAGTAGGGAAAATGGGAAGTTGTTCTGAACCAATATTCTTGTATGTATTGTATTATATTTAGTTTAATATATGTCTTAGCGGTTGCAAACATTAGGATTCCACCCACATTATTATTGCTTACCCCACAAGAGAAGTAGTGATAAGAAAAAGATAATCACAATAGTAATTTGAAGATTTACTTCGATCTAGGCTTATAAGTATCATCTATTGAAGATGGTTATCTATCATATAATAAATTGAGACTCAGAAGGTAATTGTTAACTGGGATCTAGCATAAGGGTTAGTAATACATCCCTCTGAGACTCAAAAGGTAAAAGGTGAAATCCATCAATGAGTCTGCAAGACAATTGATGGTACATAACTTATCAGATTCTGCATGAAAAATAGTGAATTGGTTCAACAAAAAATGATAAACCTATGGATATGATAATCCAGGGGGAACATAATTCTTCTGATCGTTACTGACTGATTACAACCAAAGTTATATTTTTCTACTTATTTGAGATTGTAACTATAAACTCCCTATTTACTTTTAATTTTTCATGGTAGTTTTGACAAATGAGAGATATAATTCAATGTCTTCCCTATGGGTTTTACCCCAACATAGTTGGTTACTTTACTTGACTACGACCGCTTTATCCTTAATTCGAGGTGTAGTTTTGGCATTGATAAAAATTTTGGAACCATTGCTGGGAATGATAGTGTGAGTTGTTGATTAAAGGTTTTTGGCGTTGTTGAGTCTTTATTTTTCTATTATTAGTTGAGTATATGCAGATTTATGCCTAACATCAAAATTCAAGGGAACCCCTTACTCCTACTATATCCTAACCAAGAGAGGATCTTATAATCTAATCACATGATAACAAAACTAGTACGTATAGGCCAGCTTGAAGGGGTTCGGGATGACTTGAATGTAGTACTCCCCCCTGCTCCAAGTGATCCATTGAACATTGTTGATAGATAGATGAATAAGATTTTATAAGAGGAAGCTAACCATAGAAGGATCGCTAAAGTTTAGCGGTTAGCTTTGTAGACAGTGTTAGCCAGTCCACAATCGAAAGTTTATCATCGAGCATCACTTGATGGTAATCGAGATAGAGTTTAAGGTGGTACAAATCAAGTTATCCAAGCATACCTGTAATTTCAGTCTTATGATGAGGAAGAGGATATGTGATACGTTGACCCAGCCGAAACATGAGCCATCATTCCTCCTACACTGCCCTCAATGTGAAATTTGACATAACAATTTCCATGATCAAACTTTTGCACTTAAAAGGTGTGTTTTTGTGCTCGGCTACAAATGATACAAATATGCGTTTTGCTAATTTTTTTGGGATTTGCACTTCTTGTACTATTCTGGGATAGACTAGAAGAAATTCAAATTGAGGTTGTTCCCCTTCTCATTGGCTATAGAAGCTTCTTTATAGTTGGGGAAACTTCCTAGAGGATCGGTCACCATATGAAATGAGCTACACAGATAATTTTAAACTAGTTCTTTACTTCATCAAGTATGTTACAACTTAAAGATGAGATATGAAATTTCAAATAGTTATATTTTGAGTCAATATACAAGGCTTGTTTTAGGTTTAAAAAGAAGTTGAGCATGGTAACCAATAACGTATTTAAGGGATGAGCTTGTTGGATATATTTTGTAAAGAGCTGAATTTAAGTTCCTGAGCCTAGGAAGACACAATCATTGGAGAAGCATTTATGATCTTACTGTGGGAGATGGATTATGAGGTATTAGAGAAAATTTCTCTCACCAACAGAGGATGGTATACTCGGGAGGCTGAGATGTGTTCTAGCACTTATATTAGTAAAGCTTCATGTGATTGCAGAGAAGTTGATGATTCTGTGCCATAGAGATTATACAGTTGAAGACTTATATTGGGTTTATAACCAAGCAATTAGCAATACTAAATTCTGAAAAGGTTTATGTGGTAGGTTAACAGGGCACATCCTCTAGAGTATATGAGTCTCACCTGGAGGAGCGGGCTATTTATCTTGATTGCGAATTGGAAGGTTTTTGCTCTAGAGGTAAAGGAAACCAAGGTTGGAACTATTATGTAGATTGATAGAGAGATCAAAGTTAAGAGCATGATGGGGACTGGAGAAGATACGACAATATGAGGAGAAGGAAGACGGGTGCATTCCACTAGGCAGTCGTGATACCAAATTAAGAATGAAGGCAAGGTTGATGAAACTGGTGAAGAGATAAGATAGTTAAGAGGCTAGAATTAAGGAGATCAAGGCATATATTTAAGGTTTGACCCAAAAGGTTGAGGCTCATTTAAAAGTTATCAAGATGCTAGAGCTATAGTTTACCCAAATATCTACCACGTTAGATTAAAGGCAGCCAGGTTCCCTTTCGAGTAACATGATCTAAAATCCAAAGAATGATGGTCACTTTCTTACCATTACCTCTTGGTGTAGTTTATCTACTATTGGACCTCTAATGCCTACTAATGAGATATCAAAGAATTATAACATTATGGTTGATGAAACACCTGCCATGGAAGTTGATAAGGTGATAGGTGTTGATGCTATATTAGTGAGGATATAGGTAAGTTCAAGGTCGATGAGCTTATTGTGAGATAAATTCCATGACCACCCCTACTTTTTCCTCAAATACTAAATTAAAAGAAAGAGGAAGGGATGTTTAAACATTTTTTGAGATGCTTAAATATCTAATTTTGAATATCCTAATCCTTAAGGATTTAGATCAGATGCCTAGATTATGAAAAAATTAGTGACAAAAAAGTGAGCAGCAAGTTTTGAGGACGTTGGTGGATTTCATCACTGTAGTGCAATCCTTCTAAGCCTCTAGCCTCAAAGAAGGGTAATCTCTTAGTGTTCACAATCACATATACTATGGGGACATCTAGATTTGCCAGAGCTTTATGTGACTTAGGGGCCAATATTAATCTGATATTCCTGGCAAAATTCAAACAATTGGGCTTAAGGCATCCAGAGCTAACTACTATGCAGTTTTTGATGGCTGACTGCACTATAAAGAAAAATCATAGGCATTTTATTTGATGTGATGGTAAAAGTTGATAACTTTATCTTTTTGAATGGCTTTGTCATTCTGGATTTTGAAGTTAATTTTGAGATGTCCATCATTTTGGGAAAATAGTTTATGGCCACGGGTAGAGAAATGGTCGATATGGAAAATGGGGAGCTCAAGTTCAGAGGTAATAATAAAGAAGTCACCTTCAACATTTGAAGAACTAGGAAGTAACCTACCAATATGATATTTGTGTTGGTTATCCATTGTATTGATAATTCTGGAGGGTATTCCTTTGCGTAGCTTGACAAATTTTTAGTAGTCAGGGTACCCGCCTCGTGCCGCGATATTAAATTAAGATCTTACTGGGAGGAAACCCATGGAATTATTAGTGAAGTCTGAGTAAATAACATAGCCACATCACTCCACGATATTAAATAAAGCACTGGGTGGGAGGCAACCCATTATTTTTGTGTTCATGTTTGTTTTTCTTTTTTTGTACGTAAAATAGAAAAAAAAGGCCTTAAATATGTTAAAAATTTATCAATTCCTAATCTTCCAAGTAATGGGAATATGTGACCAACTCACGAAGGTTATATGTCCCACGTGGGCTATGTAAGTTATGTATACCGAAAAGATGGAATTTTGAGGATTTTTTGGGAAATCTCTTGACTTTAATCTTCAAACTTACGTGTAGGGTCCTAAATAATACTTACAACCTTTTAAGTAGAAAAGTAAGTATCAGAATAGAAAGTCCAGAGAGAAGGAAACTTGGACAAGAATTTTGTCCCACTTATAGTAGGCACATACAGACCGTATGCACCATATATGGTCTGTATCTGACTGGTATAAATTGGCACTTTTTGGGCCCAGTTTTGTTTAAAACTTTTGGTTCTACCTTACCCTATATTAACCCTAAATTGACCCCTCATCCCTATTTAAGCCCTCATAATCCATGTTTTACATACAAATCCTCAAAATTCACTCTTCCCTCTTAAAATTCAAACTACCCTACTTCCCTACAGTTTAGAAAATGCTAAAAGGGTACTTGTTCTAGTACCAAAATCACTTAGTACACATTTAAGCTTTGGTTTTCCCATACTTTTTCATAGTTCAATTCTGATTCTTCAAATAAAAAGGTAATATTCTTGGCTACTCATAGTAGTATCTTGTGGAAAACATGAATTAAGTAAGTTGGTATATATATTTTCATGGAAAATATGTAGAAACCATCATGATTGTATATAGGAGCCTTTAAATATCCTAAAAAACTTTAGTGTGAGTCTTTGTTCTCCAATAATACTTTAAGATCATTCCCTAAGAAAAGTCGAATTTGAAAAATTTAGAGGAATACCAAATGTTTTGAATACTAGTTTGTGTTGAAATTTGATTCTAGTTGAATGTGTGTATATTGGACTTCTTGGGACTAAGAATAAGTTAAAGTAGAGCAAGAATTGAGAAAATTCGTTGTTTTTGAATTATGATCTTTTCTTCAAATTTTACAGTCCCTCATTATTTGTTGGATGCTAACACTTTGTTATTTAGGTACACATGGCACCTAAGAAGAAGGTTGCACCTTCTAGGAAATGGGATGACTCTTCTGAGAGTAGTAGCTCAGAGGAGGAGTACCCATCTGCCCAATCCAGAGAAGTACTGTAGCACCCTAAAATTTCATCCTGAGATTAAGTTATAGTAGAGAAAGAATTGAGAAAATTCATAGTTTTTGAATTTTGATCTTTTCTTCAAATTTTATAGTCCCTCATTATTTATTGGATGCTAACACTTTGTTTTTAGGTACACAAGGAACCTAAGAAGAAGGTTGCACCTTCTAGGAAATGGGATGACTCTTCTAAGAGTAGTAGCTCAGAGGAGGAGTACCTATCTGCCCAATATAGAGAAGTACTGTAACACCCCAAAATTTCATCCCGAAATGCCACAGGGTGCTTAGGGCTACACATAGCACCGAGCTAACCCTCGGAGCCAGACACTATCTCAAGGAATTCCATTCGACAATAGTCATGCACAACAAAGAGATATACCAGATCGGGTTCAAGAGAAATACTAGAGAATACTAGACTTTACAACAAAAATATATTAAATGTCTATAAATATCCACCCTCTAGTTAGACAAAGCCTCTATAAATCAAAATCAAGGACCCATTTGGACAAACCCCCAACTTACTCAAATAGTACTGAAAGCTATAACAACAGAACGATATCACCAAAAATATAGACACATTCCTCAAACTATGAGGACTCACCACTGAGGAAACGTAGTTGAGGCACTCGAATATCGCTAACGCGGCTGCGGCTGAGTACTTGAATCTACATTACGAGAAAATATAGCACATAGGAAAATATGTGGGTCAACACTTTGTAATGTATTGAGTATGTGAGGTTGCATGCAACAATTCAAATATCATCATCAATTTCATAAAAATATGATATGTACAATGATGGCTTACTTGGCTTGAGTTATATTGAAACATACTTTTCATGATCACATAGTAAATAAATCATATGATAAAAAAAACTCATAAATCACCATGAGCAACTCAACTCTTCAACTCAAGACTCGGAGTGACTTGGTAATTCAAGAAACTCAAATCTTATAGACATGGGAGGTTCTTATAATAGACATATAGCATGTGAGCTACATAGATTCCAATGTTTTGCCCGCCTAAGGAGAGAACCCCACATTGGTAGGAGCATCATACTCTTGTCAGGGAGTACAACCTAAATTTAGTGATCACAATCTCATACTCGGCCTCTGGTCCACAATTATCAATATCAGTCCTATGGTGGCATGTAGTTTCGGGGAAATACCACATTTCCCACTAGGTGCTAAATACTACTCCTAGACACACGCTTAGAACGCGTTAGGAAATCTACCAAAAACATCACAACGGTCTATAATGAAGACCAAATCAAATCTCTTTCTCATTTATCAAATCATACTCAATTTGTGGATTCCTAACTCGACTCAAATCAAATCAATCTTTCTCAATATCAAATGTATAAATTCATTAAATCATGGGAACATCAATAACTTTGAAGAAATATCAACACTTATTGTAACAACTCAATCTCATAAATCAATATACTCAATTATCCAATTTGTTATAAGGAAGCTTAAAGCTTGACACATATCTTGAAAGCACTTGAAATATCAACTCAGGGTATAAATATAAAATTCACAATATTAAATATCAAGTCATAACTTGGGAATAGCAAAATAATCTTGTATAACAAAGCTTGAACAATTTATATTCTCATAATCTCATGATGAAGTAATTTGGGTATAAACCCACTTTCAAAATCATATAAATCCATGATAGAAATAAAAGTTTTGGGCACAAGAATGAAAGAATTGGTCATGTTCAAAACCCCACATACCTTAATCTTTGAAATTGGATGAATTCTAGTGCTTGAGACTCTATCCGCACTTGTAATAAATGATTCTTGAAGCCCACACTATGAGGAACTTAATTCATAAAGAAATCTTGAAGATTTAAGGATGATTTTTGAAAGATTAAATTTTCTTGATTGAAACCGTAATATATATTCTTAAGAAAATTAAAAGAGAGAATGAAGAAATTAGGGTTTGGATAGGGATTCTCATATTTATACAGGCCTCCATAAGTGGAAAAATACCAAAATATCCTTCCAAAGAAGTCCCTTAATTGCTGAAAAAAATAGCCGACGACATTCGTGACAAGTCGTCAGACTTGTGAAAAGTCGTTACTAAATGTCGTCACAAAAGGATGGATTTTAATATTTTCGGCTCAAGGTTGACGAAATTGGTGATAAGTCGTCACACTTTTGATGACTTGTCACAAAATTCATCACTGGGGGTGGAAATCTGCCTAAGGCTGATGACATTGGTCACAAGTCATCGCACTTGTGATGGCTTATCAGTAAATGTCGTCACTCAGTTTTCCACCCTAACATGCTAGAGTAAAATGGGCATAACTCTTGGCTCCAAAACCGAATTTTGGTGAAATTGATATTGTTGGAAAGATAATTCAATTATATATCTGTTGGTAGTTCATGAGATCAATAATTTGTATTATAACGAGGGATATGCTCATTTGAAGTTGAATATGGAAATATCCTTCCCAAGAATTCAATCGGTAAGGAATGTTTTGTTCACCTAATTGCTTGGACATCTTTGAAGCCTTAATACACATCACCCTTGATCAAAAAATAACCAAATCACTATAATTTACTTCTTATGAGCTTGAGTCATGGTTGCCCTATTGGTTAGAGTTTTGGGGTATTACAATATCCCCTATTAGAAACATTCGTCCTCGAATTTTGCCAAATAGGCCAAGAACAAGAGAAAATGAGGATGTGTAGATGGAACGACTCACTCAAAGGGATTACTTCACTCTATACCTTCAGATACCATAAAAAATGCATGATTTCATGATGGAAGTAGACACACAGCTGAATCTTTAATAAGAATCAAGCGGAATTAAGAAAGAATGGTACCTTTTGCTCGCTCCAAACTCATATCAGCTTCGGCTTCCCAAGTAGCACTCTCATCAGATTGATTTAGGCAAAGCACTTTCACCAAAGGAACTTAGTTGTTCCTTAGCCTATGGATTTGAAAATCTAAAATCCCAATCGGAAACTGCTCAAATGAAAGGCTATCCTGAATATCCAAGCTTTTAGAAGGATCAACCACTACAGAATCACCAATACACTTCTTAAGCATAGAAACATGAAATACCGGATGAACACTAGACAACTCCATGGGTAAATCCACCTCATATGCTACTTTCCCAACACGGCTCAGAATCCTGTACGGACCAACATAATTGGGACTAAGCTTTTCCTTCTTCCCAAATCTCTTTACCCCTTTCATGGGTGAAACGTTTAAGTACACCAAATCATTTACATTAAACTAAGGATATTTTCTTCTTACATCCGCGTATCACTTCTAAAGAATTTGAGCGGTCTTCAATCCTTCTCAAATCAATTTCACTTTTTCCATATCCTCAAACACAGTATCATGCCCAATCATAACTGCTTCTCCTACTTTAAACCAACCTATGGGCGATCTACATCTTCTCCCATACAAAAAATCAAACAGGGCCATCTGAATACTAGCATGGAAACTATTGTAATACACAAATTTGATCAATTGCAAGTGCTCATCCCAACTACCTTTAAAATCAAGCGCACATGCCATCAACATATCTTCTAAAGTCTTAATGTGCCGCTCAGCCTGACTATCTGTTTGCAGATGGAAAGTAGAACTTAGATGAACATGGGTACCGAGACCCTTCTGTAAAGCCCTCTAAAACTGGAAAGTAAACTGAGTATCCCTATCAGAGATAATAGCCAAAGGAACTCCATGAAGTCTAATGAATTCTCAAATATACAAACTAGCATATTCCTCAGCCGTATAAGATGAATGCACTGGAAAAATATGAGCTGATTTAGTCAACCGGTCTACAAAAACCCAAATCGAATCATGATGACGCCGAGAAGGAGGCAAACTAATTACAAAATCCATATTCACTTCTTCCCTCTTCCAAGTAGGAATGCTAAAATCTTGCATTACACAACCGGGCCTTTGGTGGTCTACCTTAACCTGTTGATAAGTAGAACACTTTGCCACAAATCCTGCTATTTGTTTCTTCATACCGTTTCACTAATAGATTTTCTGCAAATTGTGGTACATCTTTGTAGCACCGGGATGAATAGAATATCGCGTGCCATGCGTTTCATCCATAATTCTCTGCCTTAGATCATCAACATCGGGAAGACACAATCTACCCTGCAATCTCAACAAACTATCTCCCCCTTGGGAGAAAACCTCTTCCTTTTGGTCCATAACTGACTTCTTCAGTCTGACTAAACTAGGATCCCTATCTTGCTTCACCTTTACCTCCGAGACCAAAGTGAACTCGGAAGTACTCTGAACTAACATACTCCCTTCAGTAAAATTAAGTAATCGAACACCCAACCTAGCCAAAAGATGCACATCACAAGACAATTTTTTCTTATCATTCTCTACATAAGCTACACTACCCATAGAAAACCTACTACGAGTATCTACCACAATATTGGCCTTGTCCAGGTGATACAACATTCTCATATCGTAGTCTTTTAGCAACTCTAACCATCTTCTTTATCTAAAATTCAACTCCCACTGGGTGAACAAATACTGTAAGCTTTTATCGTCCGTAAAGACATCAACATGGAAACCATACAGATAATGTCTCCAGATTTTCAAAGAAAAAACTACAGCTACTAATTTAAGATCTTGGGTTGGGAATTCTTCTTATGAGGCTTCAACTGTCTAGAGAAATAAGCTATAACTTTGCACCTCTGCATCAACACATAATCCAAACCAACTCTAGAAGATTCACAATACACCACAAAACCATCAGTACCAATGGGTAAAGCTAACACTAGGGATGAAGTAAGTTGAGTCTTTAACTCCAAAAAACTCTTCTCGCAAGGTTCCGACCACAGGAACTTCACTTTCTTTTAGGTCAACCGGGTCATGAGAGATGCAATGTCAGAGAAGCCCTCAACAAAATGATGGTAGTAACCATATTGAGCCAAGAAACTCCTAATGTCAGATGGGGAGGTAGGTCTAGGCCAATTCTTTACAGCTTTTGTCTTTTGGGGATCGACTCTAATGCCTTTGGCAAAAATAATGTGACCCAGAAAAGCAACAGACCTTAGCCAAAATTCACACTTGCTAAATTTAGTGAATAATTGATGATCTCTAAGAGTTTTCAAGACTATGCTGAGATGGTCAGCATGATCATCCTCACTTCGGGAATATACTATGAACACAATGACAAACATATCAAGATATTGCTTGAACACTCGATTCATAAGGTCTATAAAGGCTGTTGGAGCGTTGGTTAACCCAAACGACATGACATAAAACTCAAAGTGACCAAACGGTTTCAAAGGCTATCTTTGGAATATCACACTCTCACTTTCAGTTGATGATAGCCTGATCTGAGGTCTATCTTTGAGAAATAACTCGCACCTTGTAGATGATCAAATAAATCATCAATTCTAGGGATAGGATACTTGTTCTTGATAGTTACCTTATTGAGTTGACGGTAGTCAATGCACGTATGCAATGTACCATCTTTCTTACGCACGAATAGAATAGGTGCACCCCATGGAGAAACACTAGGTCTGATAAAGCCTTTGTCTAAGAGATCTTTGAGTTGCTTCTTCAACTCTTTATGTTATGCGGGAGCCATACGATATGGAGGAATATAAATAGGATGAGTGCTGGGAAGGACATCAATCCCGAATTCTATTTCTCTATCAGGTGGGTTGGGAAAATATAAAGAAAATTAGTAACAATTCTAACTATCTAAATAGTCAGAGTCTCGGACTTGAGGTCTTTAACTTAAACTAGGTGATAGATGCAACCCTTGGAAATCAACTTCCTAGCTTTGAGGTAAGATATGAAATGGCTCTTTGAAGTTACAAAACTTCCAGACAACTCAAAAATGGGCTCTTCAGGAAACTAAAACTTGACCACTCGGGTACGACAATCTATACACGCATAGCACGAGTGAAGCCAATCCATACCCAGAATTACATCAAAATCAACTATATCTAGCTCAATCAAATTAGCATATATTACCTGATGAAAGACAGTGACAAGACACTTCTTATACACTCGCTTAGCAATAACAGATTCTCCTACCAGGGTAGAAACCAGAATAGGCTAACGAATCCGTTCAAGGTCCATCTCAAAATTTACAGCAACCAAAGGTGTCATATAAAAGATACTCAAACTGGGGTCCATCAATACATACACATAAAAATAAAAGACATAGAGCATACCAGTTACAACATTTGGAGAGTCCTCCTTCTCCTGGCGAGGTGGTATAGCATAGAAGCGATTCTGGCGTGAACCACAAACAGTACTAGAAGAGGCGCCCTGAGAAGGAACTGGGCAGAGTACGGGAGCGGGGGCACTGGTAGCCTGACTCTGGGGACGAGCATTTTGACTCCTCTATCTAGCATACAGATAATCTGTAAGTCAGTTGGACTACTTACCACAACCAAAGTAACCTCTCTGATCAATAAATACTTACCAAAATGATCTCTACCATACTTGGAACATGAAGGAGGACGAGGTCAGTTACCTACACTTTTCTAAGACCTAGATGGGCTAGGCCTGTTCCCCTGCTTCTGCCTACTTCTAGGTGTGGGAGCACTAACTGTGGAAGGCGCGGGTATAAATGGATGTCCCTAAAATTGAGGAAGGTTCCCTTCATAAAATCTAGATTGACTGAATCCCTGCTACTCTGATCTAGCTTATTTATTCCTTCTTACTCTCTCCTTCTCTTTCACCTTATCAGCTTCAATTTGTTGGGCATTTATCATCAACTGAGAAAGGTCCATCTCCCTATTAAGCATAGCAGATCTACACTCTTTCACAACGTAACTAGACACATCAGTCATGAACTTACTCATGATGGTCCTGGAGTCAGCCATCATATTAGGAGCATATTTGGATAACAAATTGAATATAAGACAATACTCCTTAACTGTCATGGAGACTTGTCTCAAATTGATGAATTTCTCTATCTTGTCTTCCCTCATCTCAAGAGAAAAAAATCTATCTAAGAACACATGCTGGAATAACTACCAAGTCATGGGAGAGGCATACTCCCCTCTACTTTTCCTCCACATCTCCCCCCAATCATATGCAAGATCTTTTTTTTGATAGGCAGCCAATTCAACACTGTCCTCCTCAGTCACATGCATAATTTGGATGATCTTTCTGACTTCATCCAAGTACATCTGTGGGTCTTCACCTACCTTCGATCCATAGAACTCAGATGGATTCATCCGCATAAAGTCACGAACTCGAGTTGCAGTAGAATTATTCTCTTGTGAAGGTGGAACAATAGCCTGGGTGTTAGCTTGAGCATTAGCGGTAACTGCCTGAACTAGCGCCTGAATAGCTGCATGGAATTCTGCATGAGACACATGCTCGTTAAAGGGATCAACAGGTTTAGGTTATTCGTTGTTTCTACGAGGTTGATGATGAGGCATTTTCTATTATAAGAGAGCATGAGTTAATCACGGATAAAGAGATAGTTCTAGGCACGATAAACGTTAGAAATTTAGAAATGACTTTTCCTAAAATATTCCATAGCCTTTTTCTAATAGATGTGGTGTACTACACACCGATGATCAAGACACTATGTAATGCCACTTGTTAGACTCTCTAAAACTCCTTTAACCTTAGGCTCTGATACCAAGCTTTGTAACACTCCAAAATTTCATGCCGAGAGGCCACATGGTGCTTAGGGCTACACGTAGCCCTCAAATCCAGACACTATCTCAAGGAATTTAATTCAACAATAGTCATTCATAACAAAGAGATATATCACATTGGGTTCAAGAGAATTACTCGAGAATACTAGACTGTACAACCTAAATATATTGAATGTCTACACATACCCATCGTCTAGTCTAACAAATCCTCTGTACATCAAAATCAAATAGGCATTGGGACAAACCCCCAACTGACTCAAACAGTATTGAAAGCCATAACAACAGAATGATATCACAAAAAATATAGACACTGTCCTCAAACAATGAGGACACACCACTGAGAAAACAAAGTTGAGGCACTCGAATATCGCTAACGTGGGTGCGGCTGAGTACGTGAACCTATATTACGAGAAAATGTTGCCCATAGGAAAATATGTGGGTCAGTACTTTGGAATATACTTAGTATGCAAATGTGCATGCAACAATGCAAATATCATCATCAATTTCATAAAAATGTGCATATATATAATGATGGCTAACTTGTCTTGAGTTAGATTGAACCATACTTTTCATGATCTCATAGTAAATAAATTATATGATTAAAAAAACCTAATAAATCATCATAAACAACTCAACTCTTCAACTTAAGACTCGGAGTGACTCGGTAATTCAAGAAACTCAACCCTTATGGATATCAAAGGTTCTTATAACTGACATAAACCATGTGAGCTGCATGGAGTCCAACATTTTTCCCTCCTAAGGAGAGAACCCCACATTGGCAGGAGCATCGTACTCTTGCCAGAGAGTATAACCTAAATTTAGTGATCACAATCTCATACTCGACCTCTGGCTCACAATCATCAATATCAATTCTACGGTGGCACGTAGTTTTAGGGAAATACCATATTTCTCGCTCGGTGCTAAATACTACTCCAAGAAACAAGCTCATAACGCATTAGCAAATCCACCACAAACATCAAAAGGATGACCAAATCAAATCTCTTTCTCATTTATCAAATCATAATCAATTTATGGATTATTAACTCAACTCAAATCAAATCAATCTTTCTCATTATCAAAATGTATCAATTTATTAAATCATGGAAACAGCAATAACTTTGAAGAAATATCAAGACTCATTGAAATAACTCAATCTCATGAATCAATATACTCAACAATCCAATTTTTCATAAGGAAGCTTAAAGCTTGACACATATCTTGAAAGCACTTGAAATATCAACTCATGATAGAAATATGAAATTCACAATATTAAATATCAAGTCATAACTTGGGAATAGCAAAATAATCATGTATAACAAAGCTTGAATAATTTATATTCTCATAATCTCATGATGAAGTGATTTGGGTATAAACCTACTTGCAAAATCATATAAATCCATGATAGAAATCAAAGCTTTGGGCACAAAAATGAAAGAATTGCTCATGTTCAAAACCCCACAAACCTTAATCTTTGAAATTTGATGAATACTAGTGCTTGAGACTCTATCCGCACATGTAATAAATGATTCTTGAAGCTCACACTATGAGGAACTTGATTCTTGAAGAAATCTTGAAGATTAATAGATGATTTTTGAAAGATTAAATTTTCTTGATTGAAACCCTAATATATATTATTAAGAAAATTGGAAATGAGAATGAAGAATTTAGGGTTTGGATGGGGATTCTCATATTTATATAGGCCTCTAAAAATGGAAAAAGACCAAAATACCCTTGTAAAAATATCTCTTAATTGCTGAAAAAATAGCTGACAACATTCGTGATAAGTCATCGGACTTTTGACAAGTCATCACGAAATGTCATCATAAAAGGATGGATTTTATGATTTTTGGCTTAAGGTTGACAACATTGGTGATAAGTTGTCACACTTGTGATGACTTATCACAAATGCCATCACTGGGGGTGGAAATATACCTGAGGATAATGACATTTGTGACAAGTCATCACACTTGTAACGGTTTATCACCAAATGTCATCACTCAGTTTTCCAGCCTAACATGATGGAGTAAAATAGGCATAACTCTTGGCTCCGATACCAGATTTAGGTAAAATTTGTATTGTTGGAAAGATAATTCAATTATTTATCTGTTCGTAGGTTGTGAGCTCAATAATTCAAATTATAATAAGAGATAATCTCATTTGAAGTTGAATATGGTAATATCCTTCCCAAGAATTCAATCAATACGGAATGTTTTGATTCACCTAATCGCTAGGACATCTTTGAGGACTTAATACACATCACCCTTTATCAGAAAATAACCAAAGCACTATAATTTACTTCTCATGAGCTTGAGTCATGGTTGCACTATTAGTTAGAGTCTCAGGGTATTACAAGTACTAACCAAAGTGACAGGGCTAGAGATTAGAGGCTTGAGGCATGCTACAGTTGAGGCTATTATTATGGAGAAATTAGGTGCATAACTTACAGAGAAATCACAATATGGAAAGTTACTTACTTTTACTTAACCTAGGAACTAGACTGAGGCTATGCAATTCATATCTAAAGAGAGGATTATGCTAGCCCGAACATCATCACTACACTCTTCATAGCCTACTCAAGATGGTGATAATGATGATGGGGAGGAAGTAGATTCTGAGTTAGCATCAGAGGTACACATGATCTCCAGTCAAAGAAGGGGTCACAAGATGAGGATAAGATTGAGACTGTAGATCAAGAGAAGTCATCAATAATACTCATGTTTGAAGAGGGTACCCTTATTTAGTAGGAGCCAATAGTTGTACCGAAATCTGAGGATGGTACAAACCAGGCTTCACACCAAGTGCCAGTTCCTTATTTAGAGGCATCAACTTAACATAGTTAGACTTTCGAACCCACACATGTCTTGGAGGAACCTATTGATAAGATAAAATCAAGATGGTATATAAGGGATTGTAGACTATTTTTAAGTAGGATAGATGTATTACCAAGACTAATAGGACCAAGAGGTATATTTATGTGAAGTGCAGGATAGAGCTGTTTGGGTTGAGTTGAGCACCATAGTTGCTGGTAGACTTTGAGTATTATTAGTTAGGGTGGATAACTAGACCCCTCAATTCTTACAACCCGTCCTTGGTATGGGGGTTCTATGTCGTATACCATGCTATAGCAACTTTGACTACGCCTAGAGGTAAATATATTTTGAGGTATATTGAGCAACCCCAGCTAGAAAAGACACTTTTGCAAAAGGTTATGGTTGACATTTTAGCGATGGCCATCCACTGAGTTCTTTTTAAGCCAATTTATGTTGATCCAGCATCCGCAGTAAAGTGTGATTATTGATTGAGAGTTGTTGAGATAAACACATTATGCATGATACTGAGCACAAAAGTGAGAGAGTTAAGATGGGAAGATGGATTGTTGTCTATATTTCACTTTTTGGTGGCGATACCCCATGGATTGAGGGTCACAGTATGATAAAGAAGGAAACACTGACTTTTAATGTGATGTTTTGGTGGATGCTTGTTCGATATAGATTATGGCCGACTGCTGCGGGTAATGTATTTGACTTATGATGGAGCTACTCTAGCTATGAGCATGATGAACAGGTACGACATTGACTTTAGAGCTATTATTCGACTTGAGGTTCATGAGAGAGCATTTGTAAGATGAAAAATTTGCCATTCCTATGTCTTTTCTAGATATTAAGTGATGCGGCCGGTGATCTATAGGTACCAGAAGCTAATGAGAGAGTACAAGACATGACCGTGGCATAGACTAAGATTATGAAGGATCTGACACATCCAATCCTTCCTAGGAGACCTCGTGTGCCCACTATAGCTCCTCTGGCCTAGACTGAGAGATCATCAATTCCTATAAATCCTATTGATACATAGGGCGACAACATAAGAATTAGTATATAATTTGAAATCGGGGAGTAGAGAGAGGCCCTAATTTGATTAAACTGGGTAAGGGGACCCCAACTACATCTACATGAGCCTTAAGTTTTACTTTAGACCCAATAGATGCATATCCAGTGCCCTCTCGCCTATCCACTTTAGCTACTGCTTTAGGTATGATGTTTCACATAAATTTTTGCAGAGTTTTGGTGGATAGTTAGAGAGTCATCAACACTCGACTAAAAAAAATTAAGATTGAGGTGACAACTTTATATGGGAAGATCTGACCATGGGTCTAAACTATACTAGAGATGACTGAAGCGGGATTGGAGTCTACACACTTGGCTGCGATGTCAGCACTACAGGATGAGTTATATCCATTAATAGATACTTTTAAGGGTCGAGTTTCAGCCAAATTCAGCAACTTGGAGATGCCTAATCTAGGAGATATTAGGGAGGAGGTGGATGTTATTAGAGCATAGGTACACTCTCTCACTGAGAGACACATGGAAGCCATTCTTTCTGTTATACCCTGAGTTGTTCGGCCAACACCTCCACATGGGCCAAGATGATTTGACTTATTCATGAAGGATGATAAGGCAATCCTCATAGTTGAGACCAAAAGAGGATGAGAGAGGGACCAATAAAATCCTAGTATTCTATTTGACCTGGACCTAAAATAGGCAAGACATGAGTTGGTGGAGACTATAGTTGCTCATAGGCAGAAGCATATTAAGATAGTTATTGGTGAATCTTCTAGTAGTGTACCTCCTCTACCACTTCGCATCAAGGGACAATCATGATAGGGATGCCTAGTGCATCCCAAGTATGTTCTCACTCTCTTTATTTTTATTTTTAGCGCATTATGGATAGTGTGTAATCTTTAAGTTGGGGGTAGGGTATACCATAACCACCATAGCTTTTTGTTGTTTGCATTTTTTTTTGTCAGGCGTAGTATGGTTGTAGAATAGGCATGTCTAGGATAAATTTTATGTTGTGTTATGTTTTGTTTTGTATTGTGTTTTTTCTTATGTAATTGGGAGATTTTGAGTGTCTAGGGCAGTTGAAATGTGTTTTTATTGATTTTGAGAAAAATGATACCCCTTTAAAATATTATTTTTAGAATTATGTGAATGTATATATGTGTGACCTTTATAGATCTTTTTATGATATTAAAAATAGGGATATTATAATCGTAGGTAACTTGTGAATTAACTTGATATGTAGCAGCTTGTGATGCAACTAGTGCCATGTGTGTGTGATATATTACTTAGTTCTCTTTGTGTGTAGAATTCAAAACTTGCCTATCTAGTCATACCTAGGTTATATGGTAGTCTATTACGAAAGGATCATAGGCTATTTTTGATGTTAGTCCACTTTTATCCTAAATGACTTTCCAAATGTGAAATAGTATCCCTTGATCTCAATTTTTAAGCCTATAGCCTATAGCCTATTGTTCTTGTTACATCTTTCACCTTCCAATTTGTTTTATAATGAACCTTTTTTGGCTCTAGTCCTTCTTGGACATTATGCACCTCAACTCAGGAAAATTGCCTACGTTGAGGGTGGTTATCATAGGAGTGTGTAATGTAAAGTAGGTATAAAAAAGGGTAAAATAAGAGAAAAAGTTAGTGAGGCTGCGTACGGTTGAAAAAGAAAAAAAAAGAAAAGAATAATGTCAAAAAGAAAAGAAAAGATAAAAAGAATGAATAAAGGAAACCACGCCTAACCTGAATGTGCATAAAATAATACAAAGGGAGTAATCAGTGTGGAAAACAATTAATTAAATTGCGAACCCCAAAGTTAGTGTAGAGCGAAGGAGGCTTTGTCACTTGATGTATCCATATGTACCAAACCAGCCACCAAAGCCTACATTACATGTTTAATAAATTCCTATAGTGATCCTAACTTGACTTCCTAAAAAATAAGGTAAATAAAATAAGGACAAGCCTAGGGTATTTGATGCGCATTGATTAAACTTCTCTTGTGAGCATGAGTGTCTCTTATCTATCCCTTAACTAACATGCATTATTCCATAGGAGTGAGTGCGACTTCTTCGTTGTGAGGGCACATGGGTTGTATTTCTAGATATTTACTTGTTTGGGAAGTAAAACTTATGTATATGAATGATTATCTGTTGCTGATGTAATTGTCATATCTTGATCCCATTGGGTCACATTGTTGTGCTTCATATATACACATAGTTGGTTTTGAATTGTTGAAATAGGAGGGGCTAAATTTGTTTTAGCTTAAAGTGGTGATTGACTACCTTGGATAGCTTAGATTCTCCTAGTTAAGCATCATTTTTTTGTTCTATTTTGTTGAGTTGCCTGAGGACATGCAAATGTTTTAAGTTGAGGGTGTTGATGTGCTATAGATTTATAGACTTTCTGATGCTTAAATGCCAAAAATATGCATGTTTCTTAGGTTGTTTAATGAGATATGATGTGTTTTGGGTATGTCGTGTAGGCAATCAGGTTTTGGATGCTAAACTGAAGGAAAACATGAAAATTAAAGATTATTGCTACTTACCAAGGCAATTCTAAGTGTATGTACCACTTACCGGTGGAGGTGACCTAAGTAGGTATCAGAACTTGAATAACAGTATGTGCCACTTACCGGCGGAGGTGACCTAAGTAGGTATCAGAATTTGAATAATAGAGGCTCATAAGTAAGAAAACAAAAACTCTGTCACTTAGTAAGGACCACATATGGTGTGTATGTAGTACATACAGTCCATAGGTGGCCTTAGTAAGTGCCTGAGATCCAAGTCCACTCAGTTTCTGGAGTTGAGAAGGAGGTTTGGGACTTACTTAGGACCACATATGGTTTGTACGTAGTACATACATTCCATAGGTGGCGTATGTAAGTTGCCAGCGACCTCAATTTTTCTTTTTTATTCAGGTTTTTATTTTTAGGGTTTCCTTGAATCATGTAAATACCCTTTTGATGGTTTTTAGTTTGGTTACGCACTCTAAACACTTACAAACATATATTTGGTTCCAAGATTTGGATTTTGATCTTGGGATTATTTTATATTGATTTTTGTTGGTTATTTCACTATAGGTTTTAGGTTTTATTCAATTAGTATTTCACCGTCTTAACAGGATTGCATCAGGGATCTACTCTTAGTCCCTTTTTGTTTACTTTGGTGATGGATGTGTTAACGCGGTGTATTCAAGGAGAGGTGCCATGGTGTATACTTTTCGCAGATGATGTAGTTTTGATTGATGAGATGCGGGGGAGGGGTGTGTGAATGATAAATTAGAGGTGTGGAGACAAACTCTTGAGTCTAAAGGGGTAAGGTTGAGTAGGAGCAAGACAGAATATTTGGAATGCAAGTTTAATGACGTGAGGTTGGAGAATGAGGTGGTAGTGAAGTTGGAATCACAGGTGGTATGTAAGAGGGATAGTTTCAGGTATCTTGGGTCCGTGATTCAGGGTAACGGTGAGATTGATGAGGATGTCTCGCACCGTATTGGGGCGAGATGGATGAAGTGAAAGCTTGCTTTGGGGGTATTGTGTGATAAGAAGGTGCCGCCCACGCTTAAAGTCAAATTCTACTGGGTGGCAGTCCATCCGTCCATGTTTTATGGAGAAGAGTATTGGCCAGTTAAGAACTCCCACATTCAAAAAATGAAGGTAGCGGAAATGCGGATGTTGCATTGGATGTGTGGGATGACTAGGGGGGATAGAGTTTTGAATGAGATTATTAGGGAGAAGGTTGGTGTGACTTCAGTTGAGAATAAGATGTGGGAAGTCTGATTGAGATGATTTAGACACGTGATGGGAGGGGCATGGATGCCCCGGTTCGTAGGTGTGATAGGCTAGGCTTTGGATGGTTTTAGGCAGGGTAGGGGTAGGCCGAAGAAGTACTAGGGAGAGGTGATTAGGTGGGACATGGAGCAGTTACAGCTTACTGAGGACATGACCCTTGATAGGAAGATCTAGAGGACGCAAATTTGGGCAGAAGGCTAGGGTCAGTTTGGGTCATTAGTGTAGGGCATTACTTGGTGGGGGTATTATTCTTGTTATGATACCTATTTTCATGCTTTATTACGAATCTGTTTACTTTTCTATGTTTACTATTACTTGTGGGTGTCGTATTTATGTTATGCCATCTTGTCCTATGCTCTACTATGAATTTGTTTATTATTTTGTGTCTTGAGCCGGGGGTCTATCGAAAATAACCTTTCTACTTCTTTAGATGTAGAGGTATGGAATGCGTACATCTTACCCTCCCCAGACCTCACTATGTGGGAATACACTAGGTTTGTTGTTGTTGAAGTATTGTGATATTGTGTGAATGTCTTCAATCATGAATTCATTTGTTCGTTTTACAACAATGAGAGGCGAAAAACCTTAGCTAGGTTTGTGGGAAGCCTGGTGAATTGATGAAATAGGGAAAGTGCATAGTTGTTCCGAACCAGTTTTCTTGCATATATAACATTATCTTCAGTTTAATAGATGTCTTAGTGGTTATAAATGTTTGGATCCCACCTAGATTATTACTACTTACTCCTCAAGTGGAGTAGTGACTAGTAAAAGTAATCACAATAGTATTTTGAAGATTAACTATCAATCTTGGAAAATAAGTATGATATATGTAAGATGATTATCTATCATCTAATAACTTGACACTCAATGGTGGATAAACCACAAGCTAGAATGACATTAATCAACTCTCTATCTATTAGAGGGCATGAATAATCAAAGCATACTCAATAACTCAAAAAGGTTGTAAATAGCAAAGAGATAATCAAAACTCTAGAAACTTGAAGAAATGCAGCCTTAGCAGAAAACTTATCAATCTAATACTCTATCTTGATAATGAATACTCAATTCAACAACTTAAGAAGCGGTCACAGGAATGATCACCTATCTCCAACACTCTAAATCCCGCTAGAATAAGAACCATAATATGGCTAGTATGGAGGACCTAACTCCACACCTATACTAAGATCAAAGATACCACCCGAAGGCAAACCCAGCAATCTGTAAGGGTTATTACAAGACCTCTCATGGTAATATCAAAACTACTACAAGATGATAAACTAGTCAAACTTGAAGAACGGACCCCAAACTGGTCAACCTCGAAAATAGGTTATATAAAAAAATCACCAACTTTAAAACCATAATAGAATCATATAATATCAACTTACCTTTACTACCATAATAGATCCACAAGTGATTTAGTATAGCAACAACAGAGGAAAGCGACATACCTTACCTCGCTACAAGAGAGAAATCATGCAACCAAGATAAGAAATAGGAACCCCAAGTAAGGAAATTATAACTAGACAAGCTAGTGTAGCCATATATAAAGCAAGGATTTATCAAGCCAAACAATGACAATATAAGAACAACAATATAAACATCAACATAAAATATAAGACGTACCTAAAAAAAAAAATTAATAGCAAGTACAACTCTAGGGCCATAAGAAGGCCAAAATGCCAAGGTAAATGGACTTGAACCCAAATACTACACCCGAAAGGAAATATCGACACTAATCCACTTCATCCACTACTAAAAGTAATAATCTATGGAAGTAGTCATATAATCAAGAACTCGATATCAAGGCACATAACAATCGATATAATCCTACCAAGTCATACAATTATTAATAGGTACAAGAACCCAATTACACTAAAAAAAAAGGTTTAAGGCAAGAAATAAAAAGTTGAACCTATCATGGTGGAATCCAAAGTCAAGCTTGACGTGCCTGCGAGAGAACAAATTCAAGTTGGCCCAAAATTGGACTTAGCATCTTAACCATCAACCAAGGTATCAAGTGCATTACCTCAAATTGAAGGTACTACAACTCTATGAGACTAGTTTGGATGAGGTAAATGACTAATAATCCCTCACAAAGGATACTCTATACACTAATAATCAATCACTCTATAGTAGTAACAAACCCCTAAAGCACTGTCCTAGCTGAAACACGAGCTGAGCCCAATTGGATAACCAACTAAAGTCGAGGGCAGTCATAACCAAAATGACCATCTTCTCCACAATCATAATATACCTCAAGAAATTTAGGCTAGCAAAAAATATATGATAATTAAATTTGGACACCCAAATCACATCAGAGGTACTCTTTGGACCAATGACCAATCTCACCATAACCATGACAAACTCTTGAAATACTCAGAGGTGCTACCCCTACTAATCTAGAATGACCATTATCACCAAACACGTGGAACTCAATAGGTAAATATTGACTGAGCTCCAAATATAATGAAAATATAAATAACATGCAAGTAAACTGCATTCAAATATCCAATAAACTAACATAGTAAATCTACGGAGGAAATAAAGATAACTATCCTATTCTAGCTATATTCAAGGGCCCAAGAACTATTCTATATATCATGAGCCAATATATCAATGAAAAAGTAGAAGAAGGATATAGTAGTATACAAGGACATGGAATTGATTGCAACATGAATAATTTAAGGAAGGGATATACGATAATACCATAACTACATAAATATATGTATATACATAAATGAGGCTAACTAAAAGGTACAACCTAAAGTAGTCCTACCAGCAACTTAGGGCCTCCTAATCATAGTAGCAAATAGTGATAGCATAACCAGGGTCCCTAATCAAAATATCTAAATATGAGATAATTATGTATAGTAAAATTACCATAAAAAATAAGAATCATACCTCAAACCTCATTAACAACCCAATATTCAACCAGACATAAACTGACCATAATAATAACATAAAAGTAATCAACTAGCCTACAAAAATAATACCTAAATTGGCCCGCAAAACTCAGATTGTCCAATCAATACCCAACACATAATAAACAATGCTCATCACTAATACCTATGCAACCCTCCATAACTCTAATAGATACAAGTGCGTATTGGTGAGAGGCAATGCACATGAAAGGATGAATGCAAAGTATAATCAATAATACCACAACTAATCCAAGTACCATAATGTAACAAATGTATACACCTCTTCTAGATCGATGGCTCTTAAAGGAAAAACCTTTGAGATTGCTTTGTTATTATCTTTGGTTAATTATTTAATTCCAAACTTTGGGTTTTATTTACTTGTTATTATGATATTGATTTAATGCTTTTAATTATGAATTTCATTAATTGTTTCACAACAATGAGTAGCAAAATCCTTAGTTAGGGTTGTCTGAACCCTAGGAGATTAACATAGTAGAGAATGTGCAGAGTTGTTCAAAACTAATATTGATGCTTGTATTATGATCATCTTCAGTTTAATAGATGTCTTAATTGTTGGAAATGTTAGAATCCTACCTAGTATTCACTACTTATTTCAAAAGAGAAGTAAAGATTGGGAAAAAATAATCACTAAAGTGTTTGAAGAATAATTGTCAACACAACCGAATCATTCTCATCTATTAAAGATAATTAGTCTCATCTAATAATTTAAGACTCAAAAGGTAATATTTAATTTGGGATCTAGGATAAGGGTTAGTAAGGCGACATCTTGAGAATCAAAAGGTAAAGGATAAAATCTATCAATGAGTCCACAAGATAGTTTGTGGTACATAACTTCTTAGATTTTACAAGCAAGATTTCGGGTTGGTTTAACAATGTATGATAAAACTATAGAGTTAGGAAGCCAGGGGTAACATAGTCCTAGTGTTCATTTCTGACTGATTTCAACCAAATCATTCATATCTTGTTAATTTTTAGTGATTACAACAACCCCTATTTACTGTCAGTACTACTCGGTGATTTCAGCAAATCAGAGAGATAATTCCATGTAATCCCTATGGGTTCAGCCCCAACCTAGTTGGATTACTATATTTTATGTCGACCGGTTTAGCCTTTTTAGAGCTATAGCTTTGGGAAATATCAGAATTTTAGCACCATTGTCAGGGAATTTAGTATGATTGTTAATTTAAGTTGCTGAAGTTTTTGGATTTTTACGTTTTGTTCTTTGTTGAGTATATGTCAGTGATTGCCTAACACAAGGATTCAAGGCATTCCCTTACTCCTACTGAATCCTAACCTAGATAGTTAGGATAACTGAATATGTAAGAAAAGGTAATCTTGAAGGGGTTAGGGATACCACATAATTTTTGTTCCCTCCTCCTAGAGTGCATGCCATTATTTATCAACAAATTAAGTAATTATTAGCACAAGTAGCTGATAATCAGAGGAGAAAAGAAAAAACTCATAGGTTAGATCAGGATGCAGAGTTTGTAAGGTAGAGGCCAAGAGTATATCATTGAGGAAAACTCGATGGGAATCGATATAGAAGGGGTAGAGCTCAACTAATCCCTGTATATTAGTACTTGCAACCATATAATGACCCAGAGGAGGATATGGGGTGCATTGAGGTTATTGAGATGGGAGCTAAAACTCTTCCTGTATTGTCACTAGGTATGAAGTTCGACATTACTAGTGTCATGTTCCAACTGTTGAATCTAGAAGGTGTGTTTGTGGGACTACCAACTGATAATGTAAATTTACACCTTAAAAACTTTATTGGGATTAACATGACATACACTATACCTGGGGTATACCAGGAAGCACTGAGATTCAGGTTGTTTCCTTTTTCTTTGGCTGGTAAAGTAATATTGTGTTTTTGGGAACTTCCTCAGGGATTGATTACTATATGGAATAAGCTGTGGAGAAAGTTTTGAACCATTTTCTTTCCTCTGTATTGGATGTTTCAGTTGAAAGATAAAATATATAACTTCAGGCAGTTACATTTTGAGTTGATGTATAAGGCGTGGTTCCAGTTTACAATAAAGTTAATGAAAGTGCCCAATTATGAATTTCATGGACAATCTTGCTTGGGATATTTAATTGAGCCCTAAATTCTAGTTCTAGAGATATTACCAATATGATTACTGGTAGAGCATTTATACATTAGTGCTGGAAGGTTACTTCTGATAATTTAGACTAGATCTCACTCACCAACCGAGGAAGGTATACCTGGGAGGCGGAGAGAGGAGCTAGAAGATATGCCATTGAACAAAAATTTTCTGATGACTCTGTAGCATACGAGGTTCCAAAATATATAATTAAGATTAGGGTACTGACAAAATAATTCTCCACAATGAATTCTAAGAAAGTTAACAAAGTGGGCATATAGGATAAGGCCTTAGATCTTATGGTTTTGATATAGAGGAAGAGTCTATATATCTGGATAGAGATTTTGTAGTTTTTTGAGTAAAGAGGCAAGGAAACCAAGGTTATAACTAATATAGGGATCAGTACAAAGATCAGAGTAGAGAGCATAACAATGGAAAGAGAAGGAAGGATGACTACAAGGAGAAGAGTGGTGTACGTTTTCCACCAGATAGTCGAGACATTGAATTAAGGATGAAGGCCATGTTGTCTATACTAGTGAAATCAATAAAGTTAGGAAAAATGCCTTATGGAAATTAAGGCTGATATTTCAAGATTGACCCAAATGGTTGAGTCTTATGTGACTGTAATTAAGAAGTTTGAGCTGTAGTTTAGGCAAATGTTTACAAATATAAAATAGAGGCAGTTGAGTAAACTTCTATGAAATATGTCAAGTATCCTAAAAATGATTGTCATTTTCTAGACATCACCACTTAGAGTTGTAACTTAACTATTAATCCCCTCATGCCTACTATTGATGATCCTAGGAATGATAGTCTTATGAGACACCTGGAGCAAAATCAAAAAGGTGACAAGTGTTGGTTGTAATACTGAGGGGAACAAAGGTATGGGAAAGGTCAGTGAGATTGAAGTAAATATGATTCCATGAATTCTCCCACACTTTCTCCAAAGGTTAAAATAAAAGAAAAAAAGGGAAGTTCAAGAAGTTTAGTGAGATGTTGTAAGAATTGAGTCTAAACATTCCAGTTCTTGAGTCCCTTGAGGAGATACCTGGGTTTTCTAGGTGTATGAAGGAATTGGTGACAAAGAAGTGAGCTGTTAGTTTTGAGAATATTGGTGAGTTTCACCATTATAGTGAGATCACTTCATCTGGAGAAAAAAAGGGTGATCCTGGAGCATTCATCATCCTATGAACTATTGGGAAGTCCATGTTTGATAGAGCATTGTGTGACTTAGTAGCGAATATTAACTTGAAGTCGCTGGTAGTGTTTAACTAATTTGGCTTGAGCCTTACAGAACTATCGATTATGCGACTGTCGGTGGCATATTGCATAGTGAAAAACTTATGGGCATATCTTTTGATGTGTTGGTGAATGTTGATAACTTTATTTTTTTGTCTATCATTTTTAAGCTTGAACTATGAAGTTGACTTCGATATGCCCATAATCTCGGGAAGACCATTTATGGCCATGGGTAGAGAAAAAGTTGACATAGAGAAAGGAGAACTCAAGTTCAGAGTGAATAATAAGGAAGTCACATTCAACATCTGTAGAACTACAAAGCAGACAACCGACATGAGGCTAATGTTGGTTATGCATTGTGTTGATAACCTAGGGGGCTACTCCTTTTTATATCTTTATGAATTCTTAGTAATCAAGGTGCCAGTGTCATGTCGCAATATTAAATTAAGAATTGGATGGCAGGAAAACCCATGAGCTTATTGCTAAAGTATGAGTAAACAACATAGCCATGCCATGCCTCATTGTTAAATCAAGCACTGGGTAGGAGGCAAACCACTGATTTAGCAGTCACGCTGCTTTTAATTTTTGTAGGAATAATAACATGGGGAATATCCTAGAACATGGAAAATCATTGCAAAATTTAGAATATTCTAGGTAAGGGGACTTCTTGATCCACTCATGGTGGTCATAAGATTCACTTGAGCCAGGTAAGTTGTGCCTTGAACATCAAAATGAAATTTTTAGGATTTTTGGATGTTAACTATACACCCCAATTTTCTGAACCAGAATGCTACATGGTGCTCATGACCCCAAAGGACCACAAGCTAACCCGTGACTGATATCTATACATGTATACTATATAATATATCATAAAATATGGAAACATGAACATGAAAGGCAATAAGGTTCGAACTGAATAAACGTGTGATAACAAAATGTCTAAAAAAGGTATAACAATACCAAAACAAGTCATAAATACTGAAAATATGAGATCTGAATATCTAATCTGACATCTAGTCTGAAAGCCTCTAACTGAACTGAATAAGGAGTTGAAGGAACATGTCTCCAACTAACTCCATCTAGCAATTGAATAGTAAATGTAGCAATAATCATATCGTCCTCAAATGAGAAGGACTCACTGGAAACTCTGAACACTTGAATGCTACTGCTGATCTGGAGCTCATGCCTCTGAACTATGGTGTAACATAAGAGAAAGCAACATAGCATAAATGTCTCAGTACGTCACAATGTACCAAGTATACGATTGAGGTAGGCTAAATGCAAAGGGTTATATGCATGAACAATGCTAACTAATATGAATATGAGAATACATACATGCATAAACAACTATAAGTAAACTCGTGATGATGCTGACTACTGAGTCTAAATTTTAACAACATGAGTGTACTAATACTGAGATATTCAATAGATGAATGACTATTTCCAACAGTTTGAATTATGAAGAACTGGTTTGAATAACTATGTCTAATAGTCCTGAAACTAAATAATGGTAACATTAGCTATGACAATTGAAATAGCTGATATAAAAGTAATAATTAGACTAATTGTATAACCAATACTGATCGACTGTATCTGACAGTCTAAGTTCTAATGAAACTATCTAAGTTTTATTCTACTTAGAGTAACTAAATTTGAGATCATTCCTATCTAGTGGGTGATCATGAGTATACTGATAATAAGGATGATTTGACTTAGTCTGAGATCAGTCCTATTGAGCGGGTGATCTTTAAATCTGATGATTCTGATACAATTTAACTATTGTTAATATCAGTCCTGTCTAATGGGTGATCTTGAAGTCTATTTATAATGATAAAGATTGATTGTATCTAACAGTACTGAATCTGTACTATTATACTGAGTTGGCTGTATCTGACAGTCTTGAATCTGTAACTGAAATTGTGGGATGTGTTCACCTAACCTATATGCCCCAAGCTAAGCTGACTGGGGTCCAATCTCTACCCTTATTGGAAGGGTGTCAGTACAGATCTACCAGTAAAGACATCTGCTATGGAGTCAGTCCTAATCTAGTGGGTGACTCCTGGGATCAGTCCTATACATATAAATGCGCTAACGGGTGACCCCCTGAGTATGTTAGTCCTATCTAATGGGTGACATCTCATACCTATGCTAGCAACATAGTTCTAGAACTTAGGGATTGCTTCTAGGGATCTCAGTCCTATTCTAGTGGGTGAGCCCCCATCCTTAGGTTCGCTCGGTGTTGAATCCTACTCCCATCTGAAATGAACTAAATAACTGGGATAAACTAAATAACTTAACTGAACTAACTTGCTGAACTGATACTGATTAACTAAACTAAAAATAGTGTTATTGTTTAGCAGAGCTAAAACTGAGTTTACTGGATTCTGATGATGGAGGAATATAATGAGTTCTGAGGACGGATTAAGAGTACTGAAGTTACTGAGATTTACTGTGATTACTGAGGTTACTGAGTACTGAGATTACTGAGAATACTGAACTACTTTGATTACTGAGTTTTCTAGAGTCACATGACTGACTGCTTTCTATAGATCATGGCTTGACTGAGAATATCATTGAAATATGACATGGCTCTAGGCACACAACTATTTTTTTTGGGTACAAGTACCCCCAGGACTCGATGGAAGGAAACTGACACACATAACTGACTTGATCATAAGAGTAGATTCCATAATCCACAATATCATAAATAAGGGATTTCATACTAAGCATGGTTCTCAACAATCTATTTCATGGAAGGGAATTTCATATAACATGTATATACTGGCATAGCTTTCAATATCATGCTCATTACATATTACAACCACAATCCATAATATCATAACTTGGGGAATTTCTTGAAGTACATGGGTATTCTACATCTTGTACATGAGTGGGTTTTGCAAGTAAGCATAGCATAATTCCATGAGACTAGTTCATGAATTATCCAATAGTGTTCAGAAGACACATTATCAACATAGATGACATTGAATCATAGAGGCCTATCATGAATCCTTCCCTTAGTCACAATTCAGCTATAATGCATTATTTCTAGTCTCTATTATATCAAACACCTTACATGCACAACTTATACATAGGTGTAAATGCAATTAATTATTATAAATAATCAAACATATATGTTTTCAACTCATATTTTCTCATAGATTCATCATAACACATAAAGATTCTATCTTGGTATCATTCAATGCATAAACATGATCAATAATCGATTCGTAACATGAAAACCATAATATATAGTTTTTGAAAAGAGTTCTTGAACTTCATGGACGAAAGGAGTCCATGAATGAACACACATATACCTTAGAAAGGAAACCTTGATGATTTGATAGAGAGTTCATGGATTGAGAAACTTAATTCTATTATCTTGAAAAAAGGCTTGAATCTTGCTTTGGAGAGATGAGTTTGATGGAAACCCTAATCTTGTGGTTGAGAGTGTTTTTAAGATGCTTAACTAAAGAAAAATGGGAAAAATTATGCCTCTTTAGGGTTATAAGGCATGGAAGGTGAAGTAAAATACCAAAATACCCTTACAAAATAATTTCCCAGTTGCTGAAAAATCATAGCTGACGACCTTCGTGATAGGGCATCACAATTGTGATAAGCTATCACGAATGTCGTCACTTAGGAGCTGGTTTCTGCCTAAGGCTGATGCTTTCAGGATAGGGAATCACAAATGTAATAATCTATCATGAATGTCATCACTTAGGAGCTGGTTTCTGCCTAAGGCTGATGACCTTCGTGATAGGGCATCACAAATGTGATAAGCTATCATGTATGTCATCACACTATTTCCAGCCTGACATGCTTGAGTAAAATAGGCATAACTCTTTAATCCGATATTGGATTTTGGAGAAATTGGTATTGTTTGAAAGATAATTCAAAGATATTTCACGTGACATACATTAAACCACCTAGTTCATCATATACATTGAGATATGGTCGATTGAACTTGACCCAAGTTTTGGCGCTCACTAAAACTTGAACGATAGGAAAGCTTTCAACTTGTACTTGAGTTAGGCGACCTATATGATCTAAATTCATGCTAAAATAGATTCTCACACTACATAATTGATTAACACACTAAATTTATATAGGATTTGATGCTTTTGAAACATCCACGCATAGGAATGACGGATTTTCATTCTAGTCCAAAATGTGGGGTATTACATTAACCTATGAACCTACTTATAATGTTGTATGTAGCACTTAAGACCACCTAGGTAGTGCAATACATGTAAGAATTAAGTCCAAAGAGTAGGAAAAGGCCAAAAAAATGGACGGCACCAATAGTGGGACATCTATGTGCCATAGATTCCACCGATTCCCCATAGCTGGTGTCGTAATTGACAATTATTGGGCTCTGTTCTTTTGAAAATTTGGGCCTATATTTAACCAAACTTACCGAAATGTGATCCCTAGGGTTATTTAAACACCCTAAACCCTTTTAAACCACAAAATTTCTCATTCCCCTAAAATTCACCCCCCCCCCCCCCTAATTTTTATGGAAATAACTCTACTTGTTCTTTGTAACAACTTGTCCAAATTACAAGTATTTCACATTCAAGCTAGGGTTTCTCATTATCATGTGATATTTCACTTTCGATTCATCGTAATCAAAAGCAAAATTTGTGGCTCATAGTAGTATTATCTTGTGATAAAACAAAAATAAGTGAGCTTGTATGTTTAATTTCATGATAAATACATAACAATAAAAAAACCTATGCGTAGGAGCCTAGGATTAGCCTAAATTCAAAAATTGGTTCATTGTTCTTGAATTAAGAATCTATGATCATGCCCCAAACAAAAGTGAAGTTGAAAAGGGTCGAGGAATCCCAAAAATCTAGTATGCCATAATTGTGTTTAAAGTTAATATTAACTGAATGTGCAAGAGTTGGACTTGTTTGGATTGAGTACAGTTTATAGGGATGTAAAATTATGGAAAAATTTGAAGTTTCGGAATTTTGAGTTTTTCTTGAAATTTTGGAATGCCTCACTATCCTTTGAGGACTAACACTTGCTTTTTATGGTACTATGGCACCAAAGGCTTACAAAAAGATGGAAGGGAAATCCAGGGAATAGTAAAAATCCCCCAAGCATAGTGACTTGGTGTAGGAGTACCTGATTGCCCTGACCAGAATAAGGCACCTACAGACTAGATCCCAGGGAAAAGATACTACAAAGTATGTTGTTAGGGAGATTTTAGTAATTGAGCTCCTATCACAGACTCATTAGGGATGACGACCCACATCTACTAGGGCAGGAACCTATATAGAGTCCAATAGATGAATTTACAGGCCGAGGATAAAGTTTGTTGTGTTGTCACCACCACACTCTCCCAAGTGTAAGGAGGGAGGGGATGAGGATGAGAAAGAGGTAGAGTCAAAGCCACTAGCTAAGGCATCTACATAGTCCCTCCAAGTCTGAGGAGTTGTCTCAAGATAAGTCCACAGTAGCAGTTCTGGATCCATCATATGTTGTACACCAATCTTAGGAGGGTACATAATGTATTTCACATTAGATTCTAGTACCATACACTGAGCCACCATTACATGCTGACCAAGCATTCAACCCAACATATATATTCACTGAGACTATTAATGAGGTGAACCTAACATTATGTTAGAGGGGCTATAGATTATTTATAATAGAGACAAATTTGAGAATGAGACAGACCGGCCCAAGAGGACTATCTGGGAGGAATAAAAGATTGAGTTATCTAGGTTGGCTAGAGAACCACTATTTTGGGGTGCATTTGATCATTATCAGTTAGGGTGCATAGATAGATTCTAGGGTTCATATATCCAGGAGTTGGTGTGAGAGTTCTATTGCCTCCTATGCTGCTACAACATCTTTGACCAAACCTAAAAGCAGTAGGTATATAGAGTAACCCCAGTTAGAGAAGAATCTAGTGAGAGAAGTCATGGTTGATATTTTAATAGAAACCATATGTGAAGCTCTCTTATGCCTTTATTACACAGCTCCAGTATCTACTATAGAGTGTGATTTTTTATTGATATTTGCTCAAGATAAAAGCACTATGTGAGATATTGAGCATAGAAGTTAGAGGGTAGGTTTAGTGAGATTGATCAGTAGTTATATTTTAGCTCTTAGTGATAATGCCCCTGGATTGAGGGCCATGGAGTTATTAAGATTGCGACATTGAATTTTACTATAATATTTTGGTGGCTGGTTGTTCAAAATCAATTATATCCGACTATTGCAGACAACTTACTCACATGGGATAGTGCTGCACTGTTTGCAAGTATGATGTCTTGATATGATATAGACTTTGTATACATGATTAGGCACGAGCTACATGAGAAGCCATTTGATGATATAACTACACTACCTTTTTCCTATCTTATATAAAAATTGTGTAATGAAGTAGGTATACCTAAGGTTCTAGGTGTTCATAGGAAAGTTGGGGTAATGGGTATGGCCTAGACTAGTATGATCAAGGACATGATAAATTTGATCCTTGTACAGAGATCCTGTGCACCTCCTATAGTGATTTTGGCCTAGTTGAAGAGCCTATCAGTTTTTGTAGATGCTACAGACAGATAGGGAGGTAATGATGTTATAAGTATGGATTTTTAGATAGGTGAGCAGAGAGAGGTCTATCCATATCTACTTTAGCCCTAGCTTCTATCTCGGAGCCAAGTGGTACATCTTCTATGTCCTCTCGCCCCTATACTACTTCTTCTACTACAAGTATGATACTAGTATCATGAGAGTTTTTCCAGAGTTAAGTAGAGAGAGAACATTATACTACCACCTATCTAGAGAATGTTGAGGATGAGGTAGTAATGTTGTATGGGTAGATCAAGTCTTGGGTCTGAATGAAACTTGATACTGCTGATACTAGATTACAAGATAGACACAGGGTGGAGATATTAGAGTTTAGAGCTAAGTATCATGCCGGTATAGATGCTTTTGAGGGTTGGGTGTCGGCTTGATTCAGTGATATTAAGGTGCCTGTTCTAGGTAAAACTAGAAAAGAGGTAGTGATGAGGGATGATTTACCACTCTTTTGCACTCATTATTCATGCACATTACCTTATTTTGAATAAATAAATGAGACATAGTTGTGATTAAATGCACTAATATCCACAATTTGCAAGTATAAAGTCGAGAAGATTGAAAGATGTGGATTGGAGTTTGAAATGATCAGAATAGAGTAGAAAAACTGCAGTTGAAGACCTGTGGTGAAATAGCCTCAGTTACCGCAGCGTGGTCAATTGGCCACAGTTGTTGTTAGTCCAAATGGTCAATCAATACCGATTGATGAAGTTGATCGCGGTCGTGTGAGGTCTTGCTTTAGTATGCATGTAGTAGAGATACTACATTTGATCTAGTTGGGGGTACCCCCGGAATCATGGTGTTTTGATGACGTTATGCTAGACATATTTATTTTATGTTATTATTTTGAGATGCTGGTTTGGATATTATTTTATTATGAGATGCTATATTTTTGGGTACCCTATGGTGCTCGCATTTTAGAGATTAACATGTTTCCCTTTTAGCTTTATTTTATAGTTTAGTAGCTTTTATTTTAATTTGTGATGTCGCATGATAAGCTTTTCCTGATGATGGATTGAGTGACAATGGTCTTAGGGGTAAAACATCGTATTTTGGTTTGAGGCATACATGCTGGGGATTTCTGAGTACCCATAGCACCAATGTCGAAAAATGCAAAGGATGTCTGTATACCTGTAGCATTTTGTTTTTTAAAGTTGAGATCATTTTGTTTACACCATTGGTGAAGTCTGAGTAGCCATATGGATAATTTGCACATTTTGATCCAATTGTGAGACTAAGACTTTGGTCATAGCCATAATTTAACAAACTGTGTGCAGTGGTAATACAAAATGAACAAACCCCTCAATCCATATTTTTTGAAAATATCAAAGGAATGGATGTGAGAGATATTGTAACAAAACTTCTTCTCTTTTTATGACTCCATACATTATTTATTTGTAACTAATGAGGGATACTCCAATTTTTTCTTGCACGAGAGGGACAATTGAGCCTACTTGTCATATTTTGGCATGCCATGTGTGGTGAGCTTTTGCATTTATGTCTTGCATACTTGGCTTATCTACAACTTGCCCCAGTAGTCTTTCAAAACTAATATTGATTGTATTTGGTTGGATAAATAATCTTAGGCCCTTTTTAATATTGGAACCCACTCTATCCTAAAAATCCTACCCTTGGTTATGTTTAATCCCTAGTACCTATTTCGAGCCTTTGGACCTTTCTTTAGCAAACACCTTAAAAGTCGTGAACCATCCTTCTCATTCCTCTTTTGAGCTTTACCTTTCTTGAACTTGAAAATGTAATTTGAAACAAAAAGCCTAAGTTGGGGAGGGGGGTAATGATTAATCAAAATAAGTTTGGTGCCACCAGCATATATGTATGCCTGATGTGCCTAAATTTCTAAAAGAAATGAAGAGAAGAAGAACGAACCCAACAAATAAATGATAGCATGAAAATTACAAGAAACTAAGATGAAAGAAATTGGGTGAACAAAGGAAACAAAAATTTGGCATGGCAAAAGAATGAAAGCAATGCGAGTGGCCCATAGTCATAAAGAAAAACCGACTATGTAATGCAGATGTTCAAGGAATGAGTAGCCTTGTTAATCCCAAAAAAATGCCCTACCCTAACCCGAACATACGTTATAAGCTTAGAAATTCCTTCGAGATCCCCAATTGCTTACTTTCTTTGTAGTGGCAATTGAAAATCAGGGCAAGCCTATGACATGATGCTTGTAGCATAAATATTTCTTTTGTGAGAGAGAGAGAGTTGCACACTTAAAATTCCTTGTTGCATAGTTTGTAACTTGGTGTGTGAAATTATTTTTCTTGTGAGGTTGGCACATAAAACAAGATGAGGTAGGTGATTTTGTCACCCTCTGAGTGATGAAGCAAATGGAGTACACTTTAGTTTAGGTCTAAAAGTGAGTCACTTCTAGAGCATTAGTGATTGTTGCTTGATTGCTCTTTAAAGTCTTTATATATCCTTTGATAGTGCCTCTTACAATGAGGAGTGTAGGGAAAATAGTTTAGCACATGTGCAATAAGCTACCTATGGTTGCGATTAAAGCTAAGGTCATTATGAGCTTTGAGGCATAAACATTGGGCTTAAATGAATATGTCTCATGGTGAGACGTAATAATGCTTGAAGACAAGCAATTTCCTTAAGTTGGGGGTATTGATGAGTGGTGATTTTACCACCTTTCGTACTCATTATTCATGCACATTACCTTATTTTGAATAAATATATGAGACATAGTTATGATTGGATGCACTAATATCTACAATTTGCAGGTATAAGGTCGAGAAGATTGAAAGATGTGGATTGAATCTTGAAATGATCAAAATAGAGCAGGAAAAGTGAAGCTAAAGAACTGCACTGAAATAGATTTAGTTACCACAGTCGTAACCAATAGCTGCGGTCGCGGTTAGTCCAAATGGTCAATCAACCACGACCGTGGAAGTTGGTCGTGGTCACAACCAGATTTGTGCGATAGCGGCTTGGTAAAAGTGTTCATCCCAAGGGAAAAACTATAATGGCACGTGTTGATTCCAATTTGTACAAAATGAACCAACCCTATTCATTCCATAACATTCCATCTTCCCTATTTCTGTAATTTTAGCTTAGGTTCCTTCATTTATTTATAAGCAAATATTGTATAAATTTTGGGTAAAGAATTAATTGGACACCTTTTAAGTGGAAGATTTTCCCACTTCCCTTATTGATATTGTGGGAGAAGCTAGTTTGAAGTAACATTTACTTAAATCTTCAACAAATCATATTAATGGAGATTATGGGTATATTCGTGGTTATTTGTCTCATGCATAGCTAAATCTCCCTTTTGAGGTTAAGTGTGAATAGGGATTAAAGTGTATGTGGATTTTTCTTGTTAGCATCTATTTGGTAGTGCATGTTTATGGGTTTTATCATTGCTATGCTTATTTTGTTGGGATTTGAAATGTGAAAGCTCCAAATATCCATATGGGTTAGATGGGTGAAAGCTCTAAGATCAAGAAAGTTCAAGGCCATCTTCGAAAGAAGTGTTTTGGGTGAATTAGCAACCCATATCATCCTCGAAAGAGGGATGTCAAGACATAAGCAATGATAGAAAATTATGTATGTAGGTTGCAAAATCTTCACTATCTTAGATATAAGGGTAAATATGATTTTGAATATGCCATAGGTGCCATCCTAGAAATAGGTGGCCTAAATTGAAGTTATGGTTACAAATTTCTAAACACACCTATTAGGTATTCAAAAGAATCAATGCGTGAAACCTTGGTGTTTTGTCGAAAGGATAGTATCAAAATCTACAACCTATCCTACCCACATTTGAATTATTAAAAATATGTTGATAATTAGCTCCCACATGTCACTCCCTTAATAATGCATAACCCCAAGATCCATGCATAATTGTTAAAATTCTAATTTTTTAAAAGCCTTGAATTTATACTATAAAATCCCAAAAAAGAAATATTAGTGTAGGAAATCACCTCCCCCTTTATTATCTTTTTGTATCATTTCTTTGAATTTAACTTGTATCTATTGTTTCAAATTAATTTGATCGCCACTCACATTGTTCCACCTGGATTTGACCGCGATTCTAAAGTTTGGTAAATATATTGACGACAACAACCTTACACTTGAATTGACATGTAAGTTGAGCGTTATCAAATATGGCACTATTGTTGTAGAACAATTTGGCATATTAAGTTAGTTGGAATTTCTGTTGCTTGTTTGAATTCGAGAATGTATACATTTATTTGTGATTTTTCTTTGTAGGTAGATTATATTTTAGTTTTACTTTACCTTATGGCATCTTCTAATGAATATGTTGTTAGATATTCGGAGTCCTATCCTGATAACCCATGTCCTATCTATAAAGGACCACACTCCAGGAGTGATTGTAACCATACTCCCTATGGGGATATAGATGCCCATGATGTAGTGGTCGAGGAGTACATTAGGAGGAATTCCTAAATGCACTTCCCATTTATTATTCTAACCGAGTTGATAGTTCTTCCTCTGAGTTTGATAGGTCCTATGATGAAGAGGAGAAGGAGAAACATACTGGACTCAATGGTGTTTAAAAACTACTCCAATCCATTTAGGATCTGGTGGATGAGACTGGGAAGAATGTAAAAGAGATGCATTATGAGGCAATGGCATAGCAAAGTGTCAAGATGGGGGAAATGAGCAAAGAAGGAAATGTTGAAATTATCATTACATTCCACATTTTCAAAGAGGAAGTAAATCAAGAAGATAAACCAAGCTATGATGATGACCTTGGTAGTAAAGACTCCTCAGCGGCTTCCCAACCATCCAACTCATATGAGGAAGAAAAGGCCAAAATAAAAGAAATGAACTTAGAGTTAAGAGAAGAATCAACACAGATCTCTTATAATGACTCTAGTTCATTTTGGGGTGAAGATACTCTGGAGAAGGATATTCCAAAAGTAGGAGTTAGACCTCATTCAACCCACTTTTTAACATTGTGCTTAGAGAATTTGATGAGAATCCATGCCTTCGAACAAGTGGTAGATCATGGGGAGAAGGAGTCCAACACTTATATTTGGTGGTTTACACTCCCAAATAGTACCTGGAGTCCCATTCAACAAAGACCAAGATACTCAATTTCCGAAGTACAAAGAATGGCCTATTGATGTGCTAACTTTTACCCGAGGATCAAAAATGAAAGTTTGATATAAAGTTGGGTAAAAGGTTCAAGTCTTTGATGTGGCATGATAGAACATTCATCATCATTCCCTTACATATTCCCAATACGCCTCAAATATATAATGGTTAAAAATTTGGATAAAAATTCAAATCCTCTAAGTGGAGACACAAATGGGGATCGAAAAGGCATCTCGCAAATACATTAAACTAAGTGCTCAATGAGAGGCGACTAATCATGCCATGAAAAGTGGCCCATATTGCTTTATAATAATGCATGATATAATAAATTTTTCTTTAGTTTATGTATGCATAATATTTGAGACAGTAGTGCTCACAAGAATTTTGATCGAATTTGAAGAAGAAAAGTGTGAAATTCGTATTTTGGTCTGAACATGAAATGCAAGGGATCAAATTTATGGTCTCAGTTACTGCGATCGAAGCCCGTGTAAACGCAATCTCTATGGCTGTATGACCGCGACTGCCTGACTAAGACCGCGATTGCGGTCGAATCAGTTTAAGTGACCATCTAACTTCTCATTTTTCACCAGCCCCTTCTTCACTTACTCTAAAAATTCTCTTTGATTTTTGGTAGTACATTGCATACCCAATGGTCATCTCATTCTAATAGCATCACATGGTAAGTTGTCTAGACTCATTTGATTTGAATGAAAATACATTTATTGTGTATACAGACCGTGAACTAATATTGGTGTTATCAGACACATGCTAAAATTTTATTACTTTGTGGTTCGCTGTTATAGAAAATGTATACGATGTGTGGGGAAGTCTTTAGTAACAAGAAATAAGCCTTAAACTATGTAAGTTGAAGTGTACACTATGTGTGAGATTGAAAGCCCCTACAAATTCCATGTTTAAATTATTTAAGTTTAGGGGTGGCATCACATGTTCTAGGCTTATATTTCACTATCTGTCAAACCTGGTCTCAAGTACCATGATCGTGGACCTTATGACTGCAATCATGGTCAACACTCCACGTTTGCCATACCTTAGGGTTGGTTGTTGCAGATTTTAAACATTTCTGTACATTCTTTATTTCCCTCAAAATCCTCATGGCACTACCAGATGACATCATCTGTTTAATCTGACATGTTTTTAGTATGAGAAAAATAATATTGGTCTGAGTTACATTGCTTACAGATCTTCACCCTCAAAGATGGAAGATTTTAACAACACCAGATTTATGATCAGACATGTCGCCAACTCTATTATGATGACTTCCACAGGACTAAGATACTTCTTGAAAGGGGCATTAGCCAAAACAAGGTAGAAGAGAATCTCCCATAATTCCATGCTAGACTCACTAAGATTGAATAGATATGCTTTTCCCATGAACCTTGCTATGATAATGAGATATGGGTGCATGAGTTCTATGCAAACCAACATAGTTTCACTCACAAATACAGCAATGATAATGTGAGGTTAACAAGTGAATTTTAGGGCAGAGCAGGTGAATAGGTGTATGGTCTCCCAATTATGTACATGAGGTGGTTTAACACAAACACATGTGAGCCTACTCCTGTATGGAGAACATTTAATACCTTTGTAAAGAAGTTGGTTGGTCTATCACCAAGAAAGATATTTTGAGAAGGACTTAAAGTAGATTCTAGACTTTGGTTAAACATCATAAACAATCAAGTATCATCTTGCATCCATATAAATAGTGTCATTGACTTGAGAGCTCAAATGATGGCTTGTATCTTATATTGTATCCCTCTTAATATAGGTCAGATTGTCTTATCAGAATTGAGCTAGCACCAGACCCATACAGGTATACACATACTTTTCCCTCTATTTATCACTAAACTTTGAAAGAGAGACGAAGTGCAAAAGCATGCTGTAATTACTTGGGTGCACCCAAACTCTATCATCTGTACACTCAAATTCAAAGACGAGGCTGCCCTAGGCCCGATCAAGAAAAGAAAGGTAGATCCTGGCAAAGTAGCTCAGCCAAAAATAGTATCATATAGACCCTCATTGAAAAATCCCTTTGTTGATCTTTTAGTCAAAATGAGGAAGGTTAGGGAGATAGTGTACAGATTATCATAGCGTCCGGGAGAGCCCTCTATAGCCCGTCATTCATATGTAGTACAATTTGACTATGAGAAGTACATTGAGGAGTAGCAGAAATAGGGAGACACCATATCCAACCTGGAGAGAGCGTACTCATCCTTAGTGGAAGCATATAAGGACCTTAAGAAATCACATGAGAAGATGGTACGAAGAAACAAAAAGATTGATAAGTTCTTTAAAATTCTACGGAAGAGAGTAAAAAGATCTCTAAGGTGCTCAAACCAAATGAGAAAATACCTTTTTCAAAGATAGATAGTGAGGATAAGGCCCCTGATGATTAGTCAGTTGACGAGACTGGTGGTTACGGCACAGAGTTAGATACAGAGAGAAACTCTTGAGATAGATTTAGGGAGACCCCTTTTACTTTTGCTTTAGTAGGCAAGAAGTGTGGACACTATATTTTAACTAGTTGGGAGTGCCCCCAGAATCATGGAGTTTTGATGACCTTATACTTGACAATTATGTTATTGTTTTGAGATGATGGATTGGATATTATTTTATTCTGAGATGCTATATTTGTGGGTACCCTGATGGTGCTCATGTTTTATGGATTAACATGTTTTCCTTTTTGCTTTAGTTTTTAGTTTAGTATCTTTTATGTTAATTTGTGATGACGCATGATGAGCTTTGCCTAATGATGGGTTGAGTGATAATGGTCTTAAGGGTAAAACATCATATTTGGGTTTGAGGCATAGATATAGGGGAATTGAGTACCAGCTGCACCAATGTCGAAAAATGCAAGGGAAGCCTAAGTACCTATAGTATTTTGTTTTATAAGGTTAGGATTATTTTTTTTACACTATTGGTGAAGTCTGAGCAGCCATATGGATAATTTACCTATATTGAGCCAATTATCAGACTAAGACTTTGGTCGTTCCCATAATTTACGAAACTGTGTGTGGTTCTAATGCAAAATGAACAAAACCCTCAATCCAAATTTTTCAAATATATCAAAGGCATGGATGTGAGCGATATTGTAAGAAAATTTCTTCTCTTTTTGTGACTCCATATTTTGTTGATTTGTAAATAATGAGTGATACTCCAAATTTGTCTTGCACGGGAAGGACAATTGAGCCTACTTGGCAAGTATTTGCATGCCATGTGTGGTGAGCTTTTGCATTCATCTCTTGCATAATTGGGTTATCTAGAACATGCCCCAATAGTCTTTCAAAGCTAATGTTGATTGTATTTAGTTGAAGAAATGATCATAGGCCCTTTTTCATGTTGGAACCTACTATAGCCTAAAAATACTACCTTTGGGTATGTTTAATCCCTAGTACCCATTTCGAGCCTTTGGACCTTTCTTTAGCAAACACATTACAATCCGTGAACCATCTTTTTCATTCCTGTTTTGAGCCCTACCTTTTTTGAACTTGAAAATGTGATTTGAGGCAAAAAGCCTAAGTTGATGATGGTAAAAATTAATGAAAATAAGTTTGGTGCCACAAGGATATAGTGTATGGCTGATGTGCCTAAATTTTTAAAAGAAAAAAAAGAGAAGAAGAAAGGACCTAACAAAGGAATGATAGCATGAAATTGCAAAAAATAAGATGAAAGATGTTGAGTGAATAAAGGAATGAAAAAGTAGGCATGGCAAAAGAACAAAAGCAAAGAGAGTGTCCCATAGTTATAAAGAAAATTTTACAGTGTAATTCAGATGTTCAAGGAAGGGAGTAGCCTTGTTTGTCCCAAACAATGTCCTACCCTAACCCAAACCTATGTTACAAGATTAGAAAGTTCTTCGATATCTCCAACCGCTTACTTTAGTTGTATTGGTGATTGAAAATAGGGGCAAGCCTATGGCATGATTCTTGTTTCATGAAGATTTCTTTTTTGAAAGAGAGAGTTGCACACTTAAATTCCTTGTTGCATATTGTGTCACTTGGCGTGTGAAATTCTTTTTCTTATGAGGTTGGAATATGAAACAAGTTGAGGTGGGTGATTTTTTCTCCCTCCGAGTGATGAAGCAAATGGAGTACACTTTATTTTAGGTCTAAAAGTGAGTCACTTCTAGAGCATTAGTGATTGTTACTTGATTGTTGTTTAAAGTCTTTGTGCATCCTTTGCTAGTGCATCTTACAATGAGGGGTGTAGTGAAAATAGTTTAGCACATGTGCAATAAGCTACCTAGGGTTTGATTAAAGCTAAGGTCATTGTGAGCTTTGAGTCATAAAGGTTGGACTTAAATGAATATGTCTCATGGTGAGAGGTTATAAATGCTTGAGGACAAAAAATTGATTTAAGTTGGGGATGTTGATGGGTGGTGATTTTACAATACTTTCGCACTCATTATTCATGCACATTACCTTATTTTAAATAAATAAATGATAAATAGTTGTGATCAAATACACTAATATCTACAATTTGAAGGTATAATGTTGAGAAGATAAAAAGATGTTGATTGGAGCTTGAAATGATCAAAATGGTCCAGATAAAGTACAGCTGAAAAGCTGCAGAGAAGTAACCTCAGTTACCACGGTCGTGGCCAATAGACTACGGTCACGGTCAGTCCAAATGGTCAATCAACCACGATCGCGGAAGTTGATTTTGGTCACAACCAGATTTATGCGATCGCGGCTTGGCAGAAGTGTTCAGCCCAAGGGTAAAATTTTAGTTGTACGTGTTGATCCTAATTTGCAAAAAATGACCCAACCCCTATTCTTTCCATATCATTCCAATTTTTTCATTCCTTTAGTTTTAGCTTAGGTTTTAGAGCCTTCATTATTGGAGAATCTTTACCATTTCTCTAGTTTTAGCTTAGGTTTTGGAGCCTATATTTTTTAAGAAGAAAATATTGTATAAATTTAGGGTGAGGAATTAATTGGAGACCTTTCAAGTGGAAGATTTTCCCACTTTTATTGTTGATATTGTGGGAGAAGAAAGTTTGAAGTAACATTCGCTTAAATCTCCACCAAATAAGATCAATGGAGATTATGGGTATATTTTTGATTAGTTTTCTTATGTGTAGCTAAATATCCCTCTTGGGGTTATGTGTGAATAGGGATTAAAGTGTATGTGGTTTGTTGTTGTTAGAATCTATTTGGTAGTTCATGTTTATTGGTTTTATCATTGCTAGGAATATTTGGTTAGGATTTCAAGGGTAAAATATCCAAGTACCCACATGGGTTTGATGGGTGAAAACTTTAAGCTCTAGAAAGTTCAAGGCCATTATCGAAAGAAGGGTTTTGGGTGAACTTTAGGAATCTATATCACCCTCGAATGAGGGATGTGGAGACCAAAGCAATCAAAGACAATTATGTGTGTAGGTTGCTAAATCATCACTATCTTAGACATAAGGTTGAATGTGAAGTTTATTATGCCATGGGTACCATCCTAGAAATAGGGGTGCCTAAATTAAGGTTATGGTTACAAATTTAAGCACACCTATTAGGTATTTGAAAGAAGCAATGGGTGAAAGTTTTGTGTTTTGTCGAAAGGCTAGCATCAAAATATACAACCTATCAAACCAATAATTGAATTATTCAAGTGATGTTGATAATTAGCTCCCACATGTCACTCCCTTAGCAATACATAATCCCAACATTCGTGCATAATTATTAAAACTCTAAATATTCATAGCCTCGAATGTATACTGGAAAATCCCTAAATGAAATATTAGTGTAGGAACTCACCTTCCCCATTTTTATCATTTTGTATCATTTGTTTGAATTTAACTTATATCTAACATTTTGAATTAATTTGATCACTACTCAAATTATTCCTCGTGGATTCAAAATCGACTCCAAAGATGGTTTAATATATTGACTACAACTACCTGGCACTTGAATTGACCTGTAAGTTGATCGTTATCAGTTGGCCACACTATGAGCTGAGGTTTTCTCTCTAGCCAAGAGACATATTCCGGCCATTCCTCCAATGATATCATTTATTCAGCTGCCACCTCCATGTGGACCTAGAAATTTTGACTTTTTCGTGGATGATAAGGAGATGGTACTCATAGTTTTGACCAAAAAAGGCAGATAGAAGGATCTACAACACCCTAACATACCATACGATCAGGCACTAAAAAGGGCCACACATAATTTAAGGGAGTCTATAGTTGATGATAGGTTGAGGCATATTGAGATAGTTTTTGCTTCATCCTGTTATATTGCACCACCACCACCACCACCTCCACCAGTCGATAAACCCGTACATAGGGACGATCATGATACTGGTGCTCAGTGCATCCCAGGTATGTTCTTATTTCCCTACTTTACATTATTATCACTCACTAGGATAATGCATCATCTTTTAGTTGGGGGTATGATATACCATAGCACCATAGGTTTTTGTTGCATTGCTTCTTTTCAAATCGATCGCAGTATAATTGTTGAACCAGTATATTTAAGGTACCTAGAGTAATATTATGTCGTATCGTGTTTTGTTTCCTAGAGTGATTGTGTTTTTGTGAAACTTAGAGTTTCTTGAGTATCTAAGGCACTTGATGTACTTTGTTTTGATTTTTGAGAAAAATAATACCCCTCCAAAATTTGAATTTAAACTGTATGCATGTATAGATGTGTAACCTCTCGTTATGGCATTTGGATTAGGGACATAATAACCATATCTAACTTGTGCATGAAGCGGATATGTATTATCCTATGATGCAACCTTGTGCTATGTGTGTGTGAGTTACTAATTCATTTCCTTTGTTGAATCCAGATCTTATTGCTTAGTCTTGCCTAGGTTATCGGATAGTCGGTTAGGAAAGGATCATACAACATTTTTTATATTAGTCAACTTTTAGCCTGAATGACCTACCATATAAGAATAAGTATCCTTTGATCTCTATTTTGAGCTTGTATAGACTATTCTTCTTGTTTTCACCTTTCACCTTCCAATTTTTCTTACAATGAACCTATTTTAACCCTGGTCCTCCTTGGATATTATGCACCTAAACAATTGTCAATCGCGTAAGATAAGGGTGGCTATCATAGGGGTGCATAATGTGAAGTGAGTGTGATAAAGGGTAAATAAGCTAAAGGAAATTAGGGCTTGGTATGGTCGAAAATAAAGAAAAAAGAAAGAAATAAAACTTTTGAAAAGTTGAAAGAGAAATAAAAGAATGAATAAAAGAAACCACACCCAACTTTAATGTAAAATAACAGAATAAAAAGTATAAATAAGGGTGTAATAAATGGAAATTGGTTTATAAGTGGACTCCCAAAGTAAGTTTAGTTTCAAGTAGGTTTAGTTAGTAAAAATGACCATATATACCATACCGTTCCCCAAGCCTGCATTAGCAACCAAATAAAGTCCTATAGTGATGCAAACCTAATTGTCTGAAAGCTAACGTAATGAAAATAATGGAAAGCCTATGGTATTCTATGCACATTTGTTGGAACTTACTTGTGAGTATGAGTTTCTCTTGATACGTCCCTACATTAACATGCATGATTTTATATAATTTATTGGGACTTATTTATTATGACGACACTCAGGATGTGTTTCTAGTTTCTTACTTTTTTGGGTAGTGGAACTTATACATATGCATGTTTTTTTGTTGCTAATGTAATACCATATCTAGATTCCCTTTGTATCACATTGTTGTGTTTCATTGATACACACAGTTGTTTTTTTAAGTGTAAAAATTAGAGGGTGTGATGTTTTGAGCATAAAGTTGATGATTGACTGCCATAAATATCTTAGAGTTCTCCTATTTAAGGGTTGTTATTTTGTTTTATTATGTTTTGTTAATGAGGATATGGAAACTTTTTAAGTTGATGGTGCGGATATGTTATGGTTTCATAGAACTTTTAATGCTTAAAATAATAAAAATATGCAAGTTATTTTGGTCTTTTTTTAGATATGATGTGTTTTTTGTTGTGTTTTTAATTAAATTGGGTTTTGATCTAATATAGAGAAAAGGAGTGAAAATAGAAGTTTTAGACCACCTACAGAGATACCTACGACCTATATGTACTACCTTAGGGGTGTAGGTACTAGAGTATGTATCAGAGAAGCTGAGAAATAGAGATTTAAGAGTTGAAGAAGGACCTTACATCCTACGAAGGGCACCTATACCCCAGAGGTACCACCTACGGTCCGTAGGTGCTAATGTATGTACTAGAAGAGTTGAGTTCCAAAGAGTTTGTACAAAATTCAAAACATGGATCCTACATGATATCACCTATGTTCCAAAGGTGACATCAATGGCCCATAAGTTCCCCAATATGTGGCCACCAACTACAATTTTCCTTCTTTGTTTTAGATTTGTTTTCGAGTGTTTACTGGTACTCTAGGTATACCCTTTTGATGTTTTCAGTTAGTTTACATACTCTTTATACTTATAAACGTATCGTTTTTTTCAAAGATTTGATTTTGATCTTAGGATTGCTTTGTTGTTTACTTTGTTGTATTATCCTATTGACTACTTTGGGTTATATTAATTTATTATTGTGATATTGATTCCATGCCATTAATTATGAATTTCATTGACTATTTCACAATAATGAGAGGCTAAATCCCTTAGCTAGGGTTGTGAACTCTTATAGATTAACGAAGTAGGGGAATCGCAGATTTGTTCAAAACCAATATTCTTGCTTGTATTGTGATCATCTTTAGTGTAGTAAATTTCTTAATGGTTGTAACAGTTACAATCCCTCCTAGTATTAACAACCTACAGCATAAGTGGAGTAAAGTTTAAGCAAAGATGATTGCAATAGTGATTTGAAGATAAGTTATCGATATAGTCTAATCATCCTTATCTACTTAAGATAATTAGTTTTTATCTAATAGCTTGAGACTTAAAAGGTAATATCTACGATTGGTTAAACAATACATGATAAACCTACATAGTTAAGAAGCCAGGGGAACACAGTCCTAGTGTTCATTTCTTATTGATTTCAACCAAAGCATTCACATCTTGTTACTTTTTGTGATTATAACAGCAATCCCCTAGTTTAATTTTAGTACTACTCGATGATTTTAGTAAACTAGAGAGATAATTCCACGTATTCCCTAAAGGTTTGACCCCAATTTTATTGGGTTACTATATGAAACAACCTGGGTTTGGGACCTTTACAAAAATTTTTGGATTTTTTGGTTTCTGGTAAAGATATGACTAGGGGGTATAGGTCACATGAATGCATACGGTTGGTAAGGCTTTGTCGTACACTAACCAATGATGGTTGGTGGGCTGGATTGGTTTCTAGATTGGGTACGACTTGGTTGGTATAAGTCATATGGTTAGTGATATGTCGTATGGTTTGTGTTTTTTCTTTACTTAATCTGGGACTTAGTAACTTAAGATGGATCTAAGTATAAGTAGCTCACCATGGGCCATAAGATAGGGTATGAGTCAAACCATAGACTTATATGGTAGACAGTGATCAAACCTCTTTTGATTCTATTCTGTCACGGATTAGGTTTAGTGGGTAGTAATCGTATAGTTGGACCTGTCTTAGGTTGGGTAAGTCATACAGTTGATAGTGTTGGGTCTAAAAGGGAGGTCTAGGGTACGACTGGTAGGTACCACTCATATTTGAGTGTACGACTTGTATGGGAGAGTCGTACCATCTAAAGAGATATTATTCAATTTAAGTTGAGAGTAATCTGGACATTTCCCCTTATAACTCCTAGGGAGCCCACGACTTATAAACTTTTGGGAAATCATTTACCCTATTATTCTAATCTTAAATACTTAAAAAATTTCTCTAATTCTTTGTAAGTCTCTTAGATAAAGGAAGGCTGGCGTTTCATCTAGAGGATTAATTTAGGGCATGTTCGGATGAATTCTTTCCATCATCTTCATAATCTAAGGCATGCACTTATCCCTTATTGTTAATCCCACCTAAAGGCATATTATGTACAATGTTTTCATAGCATGATTATTTTATGGTTGTGGGGTTTCCAAACATGTGTTGGGGTTTTGGTACTAAATGCTTAGTTGTGGTTTTACCATGTTTTAATTATGTTTTTACATGCTCTAATGGTGCTTATAATAATTGGTTGCATGGGAATTGTTAATTGGTAATTGGAATTGGTTTTGTAAACACTATGCCCAAACATGTTTGATAAAATGCCTTTGATAATACTCTTACTACATTATTGTACTTTTAATAGAATTATAGAATGGTATGGTTAAGTAATTGAACCCTAAATGGCATAAATGGTTTGGAATGGCTAAATGTTACGGTATAGTGGACATAGTTATGTTTAATTAAACATCCTTATGGGATACAAGGGAATTCCCCAAATAAACATGTTAATGAACAACTTGTGGGGTACGTGGGATTCCCCCAACAAAACCTAATAATGGAAAACTTGTGGGGTACACGATATTCCTCTAAGTTTACTTTATAATGTAATTTATGGGTACATGGGAATCCCTTTACATAAAAAGGTTGGATAAGGACATTTCTTGCAAGCTATAGTCTATATGACAATACCACTACTTATACCCTTGGTTAATTATATTAGAATAAAGGTTTAGTTGGATGGTAATCGTTCTAATTAGGATATAATGGCAGGGTATGGTAGCTAACCATGAATGTGCGAGTCTAATGGATGGACACGGGAATCTCTTGTTTACCCATATGAGGGGTGGTCATAGTGACATGTAAATCGTCTAGGTAAACTGTACATATGCATCATTGAGAGAGAAGGGTACTTGGGAATCCCCTACACTTATAGTATCTCCAGTTTGTGCATCTAGACTCATTGGAGTCTATTCAGGGGGTTACACTGGACCCATATAACCCATGGGTTTTTCTAGGATAGTTAAGCTACACATCCCCAGGTTAATAGTTTTAAATGTATGATAAACCCGACTCTCTTTCCCAGCATGATTATATCTATATATATATAAATGGTTATGTGCATATGGCTGGTTTACTTGGTTTTATTGGATGGCATTATTTTATCCTTATCCTGTTTTCATGCCAGTATTCACCCACTAAACTATATTTGTGCGATTGTATCCCCATGCCATGAAGGAACTGGCCAATGTACTCCTCCTGCTTAGTGATAAGATTCTGGATCAACTATTGGATTGGAGTGGTGAGCTTCTATATTACAAAAGGCTCCATTTCATATCATGGATGTCTTTACATACTTGGTTTATTTTATAGATATTGATTTTGGCTATAGTTGGGGTCATGTGCAAATAGGCTATTGTTTTTCTTTTTGTTAGAGGCTTGTGTCACTTTTATGGGTTGGAATCGGTGGGTGTTTTGCAGAAATTTTGACTTTTAGAATAGTCGACACTTAATTTTGTAAAGGAATTAAGAAACCTTTATAAGATACTTTAAATGATCCAAAACAAAAAAAACATTTAAAATTTGAAGATTCTGTATAAGAGGTTCCTATTAATGTTTTAGGAAGGTTTAAGGAACCTCAAACATCCGCTAACTTACGGTTATTCGGGCTGTTTGAAAATGTCTTTTGACTAACTTCAAAAAGATTTATTTGTTAAAAAAAGTGATTGGTTTTTTAGAAAAGACTTGTGTAAAAGAATTTAGGGGACTTAGTACGGATTTTAACTAATTATAAACAAAACTAATAAGTAAATAAACATATAAAAGGGAAAGAGAGGAGAAAGTAAAAGATTTCGGTGATTGGGCCCAAATCGTAGAAACCTGTCCTAGTCTATTTGGGGATTCGACCCATTTCACCTATCCTAATCTAGTTTTCGAGCCTTTTTTGGCTGAAATCTGCTCCACCTATATTAAATTTGCAAATTTGGCTTCAAGGCCCAAATGGACAATTAAAGTAATAAAAAAATAAGGCAATGATAAATAATTAAATAATACAACAATGTATAAATAAAGAGAGATAAGACTATTGAGTTGTGTTGCCACTGCAAGGATGGGACTTTAATCCATTTTCCTTCTTCCGATTTTCTTATCCACGCACTATGTAATCTTAGAATCTTTTTTAGGCTTGACTCAATGGATGGGCCTTATTGGCCCATTAGATAATGCAAAGAGTTCGTTTGGACTCCAACGAATTGTCATACAAAAGATAAAAAAAAAATGAAATTAACACACATCTAAAACACGAAATGCTACATAGAGAAATAATATAACAAATTGATAGACAAACAATCAACTGTAGTAATTCAAATGAACTGGGAGATAGTAATTCAAATATGATAGAGTCATGCAATCAATAAAAAAACACACAACATACTCTATTAGAACAAAAATTTGGACCAAAAGTATCATAATATCAAAGCTTTTCAAAGAAGGAATGAAGCATTGAGTTGCAAAGCAGAAAGAAAATTATAATTGAATTAAACTAAACAAGTTACAAAGCTACGAGTTTTATCGAACAAACTACAATTCAGTTAGATTGAGTCTGGTGAGATACGTTCGGTGTCGAACAATCCTAAACATCATTATACTGTCAAAATGATAAGTTAAAGAACTACAACAGGCAACATTTCATCATGGACTTAAGCTACGCAAGCAATTACAGGTGCAAGACTAAGGATTTAAAATTACAACAAGCATGATTCATCGATAATCAGGATTTAGTGGTAAAACAAAAATAACAATCAAATCTTGTCATACTAAACTGCAGATCACAGTCTAAAGGGCTAGGATTAAAGTAAATAAAATATTCAACTGAGGAAGGTAATCGAACTACATGAAAAACGATTGTGAAAGAATGAATTTCCTATATTCTTTAAAGAATATTCGATGACTGCTATGGCAATTTTGAAATAAGGAGTAGTCTAAGAAAATCCGTTCTTCCACGAGCGAACCTCATGACACAAGGTGACCAATTAAGGGTAGAATAATAAGAACATCTTCTCTAGATACCTAATCTTTCATAAAACCTAATTACAGAGGCAACCAACCAAACTTATTATTATTAAACCCTTCATACTTAGAAATATGCAACACTCAAGCCAATACATCAAAAAAGGTTGACATCAACGGAATGCAGAACCTTAAGCAGTTTCGGAGAAGGACAACAGTAAAACCATCAATCCTTATTTGATGGCTCTTTACCAAATTTTAAGAACTTTTGGAAAATGAACCAAATATAAATCAAAATTAGTAAAAAATAAACATCATTTTCTGCACAATTAATACACAAGTAAGACCATAATTTAAGATAACTTCCAAACGATGATTTCATATCTTACAATGGAGTTCGTTAATTTGGGTTAGTGCAATGAATAAGTAAGACCATAATTTAATGATAGATGATGCTTTAACCAACCAACTCATCAACACAAAAATATACGTAGTGTGGAATAATTCGTGATTTTATAAATTACACAATAATCTAATCCTACAGCTGATGAGGCTTTTACAGCTACTCCTAGTACAGAATAACATCGAAAAAGTTATTTTACAACTAAAGAAGGTCAAGATGAAGCAGAAAAGATCAAAACTTGAACGGAAAAGGATATTACCTATTAGGGAGAACTAAAATGGAGCAGAGAGCTTATCAACTCGGGAAATTCTGATTGATCCACCAATTTCCAAAAAGAAAAAGGAAAGAATTTTTTTAATTTGAAGGAAAGCTTCTTTCTATGAGATTCTTTCCCTTTTTTTCCAACAAAAATTTTCCAACTGCAAAACTTTCTCACTGTTGAGCTATATATAGAAAGGCGTACAGAGGGTAAAATGGGGATTTCTAAAATAGGAAATTTAGAATTTTGAATTTTGAAAAAGCCTCCCACAATATGGGTTTCATCAATAATTTGTACCCGTTTTTGGATTTCTTCTGAGAGATTGAAATGGGTGGACGACCAATCCCATTTGGGTAAAACAAATTGTACTCTAGAACCATGAAAATCCTCCTATTATGTATGAAAACGTACCAATTATCCTGAGATTTGTGGAGTTTAACCATTGGAGAAATACCTAGGTGTGTTTTCTAGAAGATTCTTGGAGTTTTTCATATGAAATTGCGAGGGACATATCTTGCTATTAATGGAGATAGTTTGGGTCGACAGGTCGGTGTTTATGCTAAAGCTGGTCAGGTCGAGGTTAGGATCAAATATTGGGTTTGTTGTTTTGCTGGTCATAATTTGCTAGTTTTGGCTGTAGTTATAGCATTATTATTCCTATTGTTTGAAGGAAAAGATCAGTAGTGGGCCGGGTTGCCAGATATGAAGTGGGCTATGACAGTTATTATTGATGTTGGGTTGTTTAAGGGTTAATTAGATTAGTTTTGGGCTGGTAGGGCTGGTAATTAAAAAAAGGGAGAAATTGGCTACTAACCAAATCCTAAATTGGAGAAACGGTGGGAATTTGGGTCATTTCATAATTGTCCAAATTAGCTTAACATTTCAGTCAACTTTATTTAAATATTATCCAAATGGATATCAATAGATCAATTGTACGGTGATTATGATTAATTTGGTATCAATTATGACGAATTTTAATAAATCAATTGAATTAAATCAAAGTTTGGAATAATTTATGACAAATTCAATTTTGAGTTTCTTAATTTATCAAACTCCAACACGTATTTCTACAAATAAATTATTTTGAGAACAAATTATACTTAAATTAAGATTTTCATTATTTAAATTTATTTTCATGATAAACTTTGATAAAAATTTGATATTTTATAAAATAAATATTTAAGTAACAAAATTATAAAATTTCGTACAATTATGATAATATATAATCGTTACTTAAAATGACACATTTATGCAAATAAATACCTCAAAAAGCTTTTTTATTCAGATAAAATAAATGTTGTAATTTTAATCAAAATCTAAGAAACTCAAAATTAAATTAAGTCTTAGAGGGGAAAAATTAGGTGTCAATAACTGCCCCCTCTCTTTGGGTACGGTGGATGTAAGTATCCCTGGAAAAAGGGAGGTTGACATTCGTAATTTTTGTCTGACCACACATTCGAATCTAAAAGAGGTTGGCTTTCACACGAGTTTCATAGAGTTATGGTCGGACCTCAGCATGTGGTTTCCTACATATCTCAGGTAATATGAGAATTCAGGCCACTTGTAGTTCATAGAGCTTGATCCAAAGCACGATTTTCAACAAAATTCAATAGCTGTCTCTGTTTTAGAGTTTTTAACTAGACTAAAAAGATGGAGAATAAAGGTATTTGAGGAAGGTTGGAATGCAGTCGAGTTTTCAACAAAGAGCCAGGCCTACATATCCCCGATACTCAAGAAATCAGACTGCTTGTAGTTCAACTCAATCGATAGAAAAGATAGTCTTTTATTTCAGAAGATCTTTGGCTCAGGATGAGTGACAAGTTGATCAAGTTGTGGAAAAGAGGCTTGTAACCTCTTAACCATGAATTTGGGATCCCTCACATCCATAGATAAGAACTTACCTTGACATAATTTCAAAAACTCTAGGTGTGTTGTCCCCCGAATTTGAAAAAAAGAGAAAGTTACCCTCGGTATGAGTTTAGAAATTTCCCAAAGGTGAAGATGAAACTAGAATATTCTAAAACACCCACATTCCTTCTAATAGAAGTGGTGTTAGATGGTGGTAGTGATCATCCTTTAGCTCGCTTCCAAAGAGTTTGGCGTCTCTCTTTAAACTATGTCCCATTTTGCTACTAAGAAAGAGTTCCACGTTGTGTTGCATCCTATCTGGAGTTGTCTTTACCTTTGGTTTTGATTTGATATTTTCATCCTCTCTAATGCTCTCGACAATGTTTCAAACAAGGAGTGCTAGTGCTAAACATAAGTCACGAAAGAGGTATGTAGTCTTTTACCATATCTCTATGTGGGTTGTTGCCTAAAAGTGAAGTCATCCTTTCGTGTACCTATTTGGAAGGAAATAAATTGCAAAAATAGACATAACAACCTTCTTAGTTTTTGCATAATTATCTCATTTATCGGTTGAATATGTCCTCAAAGTGAGGTGGCACCTTTGGGACACCAACAACACTTTATACAGAATGGTCCCTGCAATCGTTTAATCTAATGATGATGCGGCAACCTCTTTGGTTACCTATAATACTTTTCATATGTGGCATTAAAACATTCCAGTTACTAATAATGATTCCTTCTATATGACATTGGGTAAGTCATGCATATCCTTTGTATTGATACAACTTATAGATTTTCTTTGAATTGTCAATCTTTGGATAATGTCTCACATTTTTGATGTGGGATATGAGATGAATTATAGATATCTTTTGAATTACTAGCATTTCGGTGATCTTGCACATTATCCAACCTTGGATAATAGATGACTTATAGATGTCCCTCGAATTGTTAGCTCTCCGGTATTTCTGCATATTATCCGACCTTCGATATAATATGACTTCCAGATATGTCTCAAATTGCTAGTCTTTGGGTAATCCTACACATAATCAATCTTGGATATGATGTGGCTTTTAGAGAACCCTCAAATATTATCAATTTGATAATCTTTCATATCCTCTGGTAAGGATTTAGTTGTGACGTATAGATGAATTTTGAACTATCGATTTTTGGGTGACCTTGCACACTATTTGGTTAGGATGTTGTTGCTGGTTATGGATAACCTATGAGCTGTCAATTCATAGATAATCTTGAAGACTATCATATTTCAAATAATATGACTTATAGATGACCCTAAAATTGTCAATTTCTAGGAAATATCATATATCATCTATCTTTAAATAGCGCCTTAAAGACATCCCTTGAAATCGTGTCCTTTTGATACATTCAGATGTTGATTCATACAATAATAAGATATTCTCGATGCCAACATTTATGTCTTATGTGTCAATAGATATTACTGATGATATCTTCGATGCCAGTGTTTATGTCTCACTTGTCATTAGATATTGAATGCAGACAATATCATCAATGTCAGCATTTATGTCTCACATGTTAATTGAGATTAAATGTAGATAATATCCTTGATGCCAGCGTTTATGTCTTGCATGTTAACAGATATGAAATGCTGATGATATCTTCGATGCTAACATTTATGTCTCACGTGTCAACATATATTAAATGTAGATAATATCCTCAATGCCCAGCATTTATGTTTTATGTGTAAACAAATATTGAATGCTTATGATATCCTCGACAACAGCGTTTAGGTCTCATATGTCAATAGATATTGAATGGCCCTCTCGACAATGATATAACATGAACCTCTCGACAATGGCATGAATGGCCCTTTTGGCAGTGATATAAAATGGCCCTCTTGTAAATGATATGAAATGGACCTCTTGGAAATGGTATAAAATGGCCCTTTTGGTAATTGTATGAAATAGTTCTTCTGGTGATTTGAAAACAGCTTCACCTGAATTCATTTGTTTGCATCTTGCTTTCTACCAGTACTTGTACTCAAGGTGGACAATTAGTAGACACAATGTGGCTTCTACTGGTGACCAAAGTCAAGCGTTATGATAGTTTAATGACAAATACTGAGCATAAAAATTTGAAAGGCTTATTCTGTTATCAATCTTCTCTTTTTGAAGAAATAATTAAATTGTAAATCCACTGAATGCAAGTAAATGGGGCATAACGGTTTGGGGATTACTCAAAAACCATTGTTTTTCTTAAGGCAAATTTTTAGGATGACTTTCTGCTCTTCCTCCTATTGAGTGATCCTTTGATTGTTATATTTTTTGTGCTGACTCCCTTGAATGTACCTGTGCTCAAGGTAAATATTTAGAAGACACAAAGTCACTTTTGCTAGCGAATATTTTTAGAAAATTTCTAAATGCAATATTCATAAAGAAGATAAGACGCCTTTGTTTGTCCTTTATGATCATAAGAAATGAGATAGACAATTCAAAAGGTCCTCGATAAATGGGTATTAAACCCATATTTGGGGCTACCCAAAAATACCATTCTTGATCATTAATGCTCTCGTATGGCTCCCAACTTGCTTGAGGATTTTTGAATTAGACTCTCATTTTGTGAATTGATCCCTACATCCACAAAAAATGATTAGTTTGAGTGAAAATACTCTATGTTGACCTCTTTTGCTCCTCAGTTTGCTTCTCTCCATCTTTAAGGTTCCCCGTCATGTTGGTATCTCCACCCCGTCTCCTTGTTCCAATAGATGTCTAGTTAATCACTAAGTAAAAGATTTGTATAGATATTTTAAAGTAGTCTTAATTTTAGAAAATAGTTTCAAAACTTCTGTAAAAGATTTAGGAAATTTGTGCTAGTCATGTCATGTACAAGCCTGATGAATGCTTTTATCTTGGTTTTAACTATGTCTGACATTTGACGGAGGATTTCTAAAATTCAATATCATTGCAGGAGGGTTCTTCAAAAGGTTCTGTCACATCGAAAGAATTAGTCTTCCTAGACTTTGAAGCAGTTGGTGACTTCTAAATCTTAACTTTGACCCCTGGTGCTGGGGGATTTAAAATATATTCCAGTGTTTGATGGAAATTTTGAGGCCTTACTCAAAATTTTTGCCCCACTTTAAAGTTGTTTGTGACGATCTCAACTCGAGAGGATTAGAAGCCTTTGTTAGTCCTTATTTTCTTTGTTGGATGATGATATTCCTCCTATGAAATTTCAAGGTTTCTTCTCAAAAATTTTGCCCTGTTTCTATTTCCTAGGATTGCATGGCCAAGCCATTAGGGTACCTACGTATCCCACTGAAAAAGGAATTAGGTCAAACGCAGTTCAGGACTACGCTAGGGGTATATAGAAAATCTAATAAGTTGACCAAAGTCAACCTAGGCTGCCTATGTATCCCTTTTTGGGAATTCAGGTCATCACATAGTTCAAATAAAAAGGGAAAGGATAAATTTTCCGAAGGGGTTCACTGAAGCCTACATTGGCCGCCTACGTATCCCTTTCTTGGGAATTCAGTTCAAACGTAGTACGAATAAGAAAGGAAGGGATTCTAGGCAATTAAACATCATAAAACAAAGACTATCATAAAGGCGATTACAAACAAAGCAAATAAAAGCAAAAACATCTTTCAAACATAGTATCGCTTTAATGCATTGGAATTGATTGGCTTGGTCCACTCTTGACCATCCATCTCAAGTAGGATTAGGGCTTCTCCAGGTTGGGCTTCTTACAGTTTTCCAATTTCTATATATCTTTCACTAACTACTTCTCATCACCTTCTTTCCATTTATTATCATTCTCTTTGCTTTGTTCATCTAACCCTTTTCATGACATGACATTGGAAGTTTTTATTTTAAATTATTGCTACCGAAATAAACCATGTTAGATTATTACAATATAATAAAAGTTGACAATATAATCATATTTAAAACTAACTTCTTAAATAAAGGAAGGCCTTTTAGAAAATAAATAAGAACTATAACTCATAACTCGCGCAAATGTGAGCCCATGCCTTTTTGAAAGCTATAAAACGCGAAACAAAAATTTGAGACATAAATGAGTAGATCACGGGGCCTCCTCCAAATCATCACCTATTTTTAAAACTATTAGTAATTTCCTTTTCATCTATTTCAATAGGGAATGAATTAGGAGCGGAGTGAAAGTCCAATTTTTGTAAAGCCTATCCTGGTTCAACATTCTTTACCCAACTGGACTTAAAAAAAATTTCTGGTATAGCATTGCATCCTTCGTACAGATTTTCTATCCTATCCCCAAGACTTTTGTCATTTGACATCTCACGCACGAAAATAATTGGTGAAGGAGTGGCAACGATTTGGATAGACTCATCTCGGACTTATCTTTAATCTCATTTTCCTTTCTTGGTTAGTACCCTATTCCAAGCATAAAGGCTTTTTCTGGGACCGTAATGGGATTAATAGTTCCTTCAAAATTCTTACACAAGACACTCAAGTAAGCCAACACTTTTTTTATTTTTTTTGCTCCTTCGGTCTTTTTGGAATTCTACAAATTCACCTTAGTAATAATCTTTCTCGATACCCATTCGCCTCCTATTTCAATTATGCTAACCGTGGCTCTCTAATGATTAGGCAATGGATTAGTGGTGACATTTTGTGTCGGCGACTGAAGAGTGATGATCTTCTGGTCAATCAAGTCTTAGATCTTGTGTTTTAGATTGATACAATCTGTAGTATTATGCATTAGCTCTTCTAAATGATATGCACAGAATTGATGAACCTGAAAGAATCAAGAATTGAGATTGGCAGGCTTTGGTGGAATAGGCTATAAGTAACCCATTTTTCTCAATCTTTTGAAGAGATGGGTATGAATTTCAGCCAATAGAGTGAATTTTCTAGGAGGCTTCTTTTAGAGGTTTATACGTAGGGGTTATACAGATTTTGATTAGTAGGAGAAGGTACATAATGATAGTTTGGAGGTGATTGGACGTTTATTTTGTTGTTTGGAAGAGTAGCTTGAACGTGAGACTGATAATTTGGCTGCGAAACTTGGCACTAGGTAAAATATTTGGAAGTGGAGATTGATATTGGGGTTGGGCGTAGAATACAGGCAGAAGACTTGGTGATGATGGTGAAGAAAGAATATTCCTAGGCTTTAATTTTTTCTTCAATTCAACAATAGAACTAGTAGAGATTATAGTCACGTCCTCTCTTTTCTTATTTGAGAATGTAGAGGATTCAGATGATATTGGGGTTTTGGCAATTTTTCCTATTTGGATGACTTTCTCTAATAATTCCACAATCTGTACCGAATATCCAAAAGCTTCTCGGACTGCGGATACCATCTTGGTATACAATTCTTCCTCCTTTGCGCGAAATAAAACCGATACTATTTCTTCTTCAGACATAGGATGTTGTACTTTGGCAGCTTCTTTTCTCCAACGGAAGGCAGAGTCTTAGAAGAACTCATCACTTTTCTTCTTAATCTGGTCTAATGATTATCGTTCAGGGACTATTTTAACGTTAAATATGAACCTATCAAGGAGACCTTTAGCCAATGCCCTCTAACTAGTCCATCTTTTCAGTTCTTGATACATAAACCAATCTAAGGCTTTGCCGCTTAGCTTCGGCTGAATAAGCACATCAATAATGCCTCATTTTTTCCTACCCCTACCATTTGATCATAATACCTTCTCAGATGGACCTTTGGATTTCCAATACCATCAACCACCTCAAATTTAGGAACCTTGTATCTTTCTGGTAGATCTATCCCATGGTGAACATATAGATCATTGTAACCTAGGCCATCATTGTCCCCCATCCCATGAGATTCCTTGATCCTCATAATCTCTTTATTCATATCTAACAACTTTATTTCATGCTAGGTCCTCTACTCTTTTTTCTTCTCGTAATGGTTTATCTCAAGATTAGGAAATGAATTATAGATGTCAGGTGATAGGATTACATGGGGAGGATTTATTAGGGTATCTTGATTTTGAGGAAGAGAGGAGGTTGGTTGGTAGGTGAGGAGGACATTTTGAAAACTCGAAAAGTTTTGTGGAATTTGAGAGTATTTTGGTGGTATCTGAGAAGGATTTTGCAGATTTGGAAATCAATTTTTTGGGTTCGGAGTTAGATTTGGTGGATTTGGTAGATTTAGGGATGGATTTTATAGATTTGGGAGCAAATTTGGTGGATTTGAAAGTGGATTTTGTAGGTTTGAAAGCGGGTTCTAGAATGAATTTTGTGGATTTGGCAATGGATTTCATGAGGTTAGGGATGAATTTTGTGGATAGTAAGCATCTGGGTTATTTTCTCAATTGGTGTTTTGGACTAGTTGAGGAGCAGAGATGGACGATATGTTATTTAAATGTTCCCCGAGAATAGGCGTACTGAGTGGAGGGATCTGCAGCGGGAGTATTGACTGTAATGGCTAGGTTAGCCAAATCTCGTGTACGATTCATCTCCTCCTGAAGCATTTCCAATTTTACCGCAAGAGCAGCAATCATCTTCCTTTGTTCCGCTATTAAATTGTCCTTGATGGTCAACGTATTCTCTTTTTCATTTCCAGTCATTTCTGAATAATGGTTAGAGGATGGGATTTTGTGCTTTTGACTGGGTGAAGTAAGGATGTTCTGCGATATTCTTTCAACATGAAGTAGTTTTATATTATTTGTAAAGTAAAACAACTCAAAAGTAGATGTGTTAGTTTCCATATGTGATAAGTAATGCAAGATACTTGACAAGAAGTAACCAAGTAATGCAAGATATGTGTGGCTCCAATGAATACACATAAACACATAAAGCAGTTATATGACATAAATATTATAATAGTGCATATCCTAACTGGAGTGACCCTTTTTGAGCCAAGGGTTCGGGCCTAACGTGTTTTGAAGAAAATATGTCTTCTTTAAAGACAATCCACTATCCTGCAATTTCATAGATATGAAAAAGGGCATAAATGCTTACGAAAGATAACAAAAGAGGGATACAATATTTGGGGCAAAGGGAAATAACATGAAAGAAGATAAGTTCCCACGCAGGGGATTAGAAAAACTAGCTACTTAATGCTCCTTCATTTTTCTTTACCTTCTTAGAATTTTCCACTTCTTGTCATTAGCGACATCCGTTGATGGTCAAGCGATGTGCCTTATATGTAACCACCCCAATCTATCAATTTCTTGCTTGACTTGCTTCAATTCCTTCCTCGATTGGTGTACTATTGAGGCACCTTTACACGAAATTAAGTAAAGCAAGCTTTCTCTTGACCCCCCAAAGGATAATGGATTGGATTAAACAAACATATATTTCTTCAACAAAAATATATGATTCGTCAATAATTGACTTAGCATCAATAGAAGTAGGGCAAGTTTTCTAATACGCCCAATACCCCCTCGGGTATTGGGTCGACCTACTTTCATGCCTAAAATAGAATTTGTGTTTCACTCTATCCTAGGTGTCTAGAGTTGTTTGAACCAGGTTCCCAAGAGGAAGACTTGGGTTTGAAAATACAAATATCCATCAGACGACTCACATAATAATAAACTGTCGTATTTCCAACACTTTATTTGGAGTCGGACAATAAGGGTTGGGACATCCACGAAATCCCAAAACAATTTAAATAATGTAGGAATATGCCATGAGATGTGATAATTAAACTTTACAGAATCGAAACATATAAACACATAGGCAATTTAAACAGTTACTCAAATTACAGAATCAAACATTTGGTTAGAATCTAGTCAAATCCCCAGCAGAGTCGTCATTTATGTTTTGCGGAAATTTTGACATTTAGAAGAGTCGCCACTTAATTTTGAAAAGGAATTAAGAAATCTTTATAAGATACCTTAAACGATCCAAAATTGAAAAACCATTTAAAATTTGATGATTCTGAGTAAGCGGTTCCTGTTAACATTTTAAGAAGGTTTAAGGCACCTAATACGTCTGCTAACTTACGGTTATCCAAGCTATTTAAAACGTCTTTTTAGTAACTTCAAGAAGATTGATTTGTTGAAAAATGTGATTGATTTTTTAGAAAAGACTTGTGTAAGATAGATTTAGGCAACTTGGTAGGAATTTTAACTAAGTCTAAACAAAAATAATAAGCAAATAAACACATAAAATGGAAAGAGAGGAGAAAGTAAAGGATTTAGGCCATTGGACCCAAATCATAGAAACCTGTCCTAGTCTAATTGGGCTTTTCACCCATTTCACCTGTCTTAGTCTAGTTTTCGAGCCTTTTTGGCTCGAAATCTGCTCCACCTATATTAAATTTAAAATTTTGGCTTCGAGGCCCCAAATGGATAATTAAATTAATAAATAAATAAGGCAATGATAAATACAAAAATAATGCAACAATGGATAAATAAATAAAGAGAAGACTATCGAGTTGTGTTACCAATGTAAGGATGGGACTTTAATCCATTTTCCTTCCTCCAATTTTAATATCCACACACTACGTAATCTTAGACTCTCCTTTAGGTTTGACACAATGGATGGGCCTTACTGGCCCATTAGAGAATGCAAAGAGTCTGTTTGGACTCTAACGAATTGTCATGCAAAAAAGTAAAAAAAATGAAATTAATACACATCCAAAAAACGAAATGCTACATGGAGAAGTTATATAACAAATTGATAGAAAAACAATCAACTATAATAATTTAAATAAATTGAGAGGAAGTAATTCAAATATGGCAGAGTCATGAAATCAATACAATAACACACCACGTACTCTATCAAAACAAAAATTTGGACCATAAGCATCACAATATTACAGCTTTTGAAAGAATGAAGCATTAAGTGGCATAGCAGAAAGAAAATTATAGCTGAATTAAACAAAATATGTTACAAAACTATGATTTTTATCAAACAAACTACAATTCAGTTAGATTGAGTCTGGCATTATACGTTCGTCCAAGTTAGATTGAACAAAATTATGAGTCGAACCATGCTAAACATCATTAAACTGTCAAAATGATATGTTAAATAACTACAATAGGCAATATTTCATCATGAACTTAAGATACGCAAGCAATTATATACCCAAGAATGAGGATTTAAAATTACAGCAAGCATGATTCATCGATAATCAGGATTTAGTAGTGAAAAAAAAATTAAAATCAAATCTTGTCATACTAAACTGTAGATAACAGGCTAAAGGGCTAGGATTAAAGTAAATAAACTATTCACCTGAGGAAGTTAATCGAACTACATAAAAAATTATTGTGAAAGAATAGATTTCACATATTCTTTAAAGAGGATTCGATGACTGCTATGGCAATTTTGGAATAAGGAGCAGTCTAAGAAAGTTTGAACTTCGACGAGCGAACCTCATGATACAAGGTGACCATTTAAGGGTAGAATAACAAGAACATCTTCCCTAGATACCTAATCATCGTTAAAACCGAATTCCAGAGGTAGTAAACCAAACTTATTATTATTTAACCCTTTATACTTAAAAATATGCGACACTCATGGTAATACATCGAGAAAGGTCGATATCAACAAAACATAGAACCTTAAGCAAATTGGGAGGAGGAAAGCAGTAAAACTCTCAATCCTTATTTGATGGCTCCTTACAAAATTTTAAGAACATTAGGCAAATGAACCAAATTTAGATCATAACCAGTAAAAAGAATAAACATTATTTTCTGCACAATTAACATACAAAAGAAGCACAACTTGTATTTTTTGGCAGTGTCTGCTTGGCCATCGACACCCTCCCTTCAACCAACTTGAAATGAACTTCCAAAGATCGAAGCAGAGGTTCCCAAAGGTTTGGAGGACTATTGATGGGTCGGCGGGTTGTTGGGATTAGTGTGTTGGGGTTATTTTTTATGTGGTCGCGATATGCTGGTTTTGGCTGTTGTGATTACATTATTGTTACTGTTTTTTGAAGGAGAAGATTAGTAGTTGGTCGGGTTGCCAGATGTGAAGTAGGATAAGGCGGTTATTGTTGAGGTTGGGTTGTTGAAGGGTTAATTGGATTGGTTTTGGGATGGTAGGGTAGGTAATTAAAAATAAAAAAGAAATGGACTACGGACCTAATTCTAAATTGGAGAAATGGTAGGAATTTGGATCATTTCATAATTGGCCAAATTAGCTTAACATTTCAATCAACTTTATTTAAATATTAACTAAATGGATATCAATTGATCAATTATGTGGCGATTATGATTAGTTTGATATGAATTATAGACAATTTTAATAAATTGACTGTATTAAATCAAAGCTCAGAATATATTAATGACAAATTCAATTTAGAGTTTCTTAATTTATCAAAATCAAACACTATCTCCCCAAATAAATTATTTTGAGAACAAATTATATTAGAATCAAAATTTTAGTTATTTGAATTTCATTTCAAGATAAACTTTGATAAAAATCTGATATTTTGTAAAATAAATATTTAAGTAACAAAGTTATAAAATTTGGTACTATTATGATAATATATAAACGTTACTTAAAATGACACATTTACACAAATAAATACTTTGAAAAGCTTTTTTATTCAGATAAAATAAATGTTATAATTTTATTCAAAATCGACGAAACTCTAAATTAAATTCAGTCACGGAGGACAAAAATTAGGTGTCAACAACTGCCCCCTCTCTTTGGGTAGGGTGGATGTGAGTATCCTTGGGCAAAAGGAGGTTGACGTTCCTAATTTTTGTCTGACCAAATTTGAATCTGAAAGAGGTTGGCTTTTGCATGAGTTTCATAGAGTTATGGCCGGACCTCGGTATCACATTTGCTACATATCTTAGGTTACATGATAATTCAGTCCACTTGTAGTTCATAAAGCTTAATTCAAAGCCCAATTTTCAAAGAAATTCACCAGCTATCGGTTCAGAGTTTTTGATGAAACTAAAAAGTCAGAGAATAATGGGATTTGGGGGAAGGTTGGAATGCAGTTGAGTTTTCAACAAAGAGCCTAGCCATATCCCTGAGGCTCAGGAAATCAGACTGCTTGTAGTTCGACTCAATCAGTAGAAAAGATAGTCGTTTATTTTGAACGATCTTTGGCTCAAGATGAGTGACAAATTGATAAAGTTGTGGAAAAGAGGCTTGTAACCTCTTAACCATGAATGTGGGATCCTTCACATCCATAGGCAAGAACTTACCTAGACATAATTTCCAAAACTTTAGGTGTGTTATCCCCCGTATTTGAAAGAAAGAGAAAGTTACCCTCGGCATGAGTTTAGAAATATCCCAAAGGTAAAGCAAAAACTAGAATATCTCAAAATATCAACATGCCTTATAATAGGGGTGTGGTTGTATGGTGGTGGTAATCATCCTTTAGCTCACGTCCAAAGAGTCTGATGTCTCTCTTTAAACTATGCCCCATTTTACTGCGAAGAAAGAGTTCCACGTTGTGTTGCGTCCTATCTGGACTCATCCGCACCTATCATTTTGATTTGAGATTTTCATCCTCTCAGATGCTCTCAACAATTTTTCAACTAAGGAGTGTTAGTTCTAAACATAATTTACGAAAGAGGTATGTAGTCTTTTACCATATTTCCATGTGATTTGTTGCTTGAAAAGTGAAGTCATCTTTTTGTGTACCTTTTTGAAAGGAAATAACTTGTAAAATTAAACATAACAACCCCTTTAGTTGTTGCATAATTATCTTATTTTTCAGTTGAATATGTCTTCAAAGTGGGGTGGACCCTTTTAGACACCAACGACACTTTATGTAGAACGGTCTCTACAACTGTTTAATCTTATGCTAAGGCGGAAACCTCTTTTGTAACCTATAATGCTTGTCATATGTTGTATGATAACATTTCCGATTATTGAGAATGATTTTTTTTCATATGACATTGGGTAAGTCTTGCACATCCTTTGTGTTGATACGACATATAGATTTCCTTTGAATTGTCAATCTTTGGAAAATCTCACATATTATTTGATGTTAGATATGAGGCGTCTTATAGATATCCTATGAATTTTTACCTTTTAGGTGATCCTGCATATTATTCGTCCTTGGATAAGAGTTAGCTTATAGATATATCCCGCGAATCATTCGCTCTCCGGTATTCCTGCACATCATCCAACCTTGGATACAATATGACTTACAGATACATCTCAAATTGCTAGTCTTTGGGTAATCCTAAATATAATCAATCTTGGATATGATGCGACTTATAGAGAACCCTTAGACATTATCAATTTGACAATCTTGCATATCCTTCGATAAGGATTTAGTTACGGCTTATGGATAACTATCAACCTATTAATTTTTGGGTGACCTTGCATACTATTTGATTAGGATGTTGTTGTGGCTAACAGATGACCTATGAGCAGTCAATTCATAGATAATCTTGCACACTATTATATTTTAAATAATATGACTTATAGATGACCCCCAAATTATCAATTTTTAGGAAATCGCATATATCATCCGTTTTTTAGATAGCACCTTAAAGGTGTCCCTTCCAATCGTGTGATCTTAATACATCTAAATGTTGATTCATAAAATAATGAGATGTCCTTGATGCCAAAATTTGTGTCTCATATGTCAATTGATATTAAAAACTAATGATATCCGACGTCAGTGTTTATGTCTCACGTGTCAATAGATATTGAATGAAAATGATAACTTTGATGTTAGCATTTATGTCTTATGTGTCAATAGATATTAAATGCAAATGATATCCTCGACGCCAGCATTTATGTCTTATATGTCAACAGATATGAAATACTAATGATATCCTCGATGCCGGTGTTTATGTCTCACGTGTCAACAGATTTTTAATATAGATGATATCCTTAACGCCATCATTTATGTCTCATATGTATATAGATATTAAATGCGGATGATATCCTTGATGCCAGTGTTTATGTCTCACGTGCCAATAAATATTTAATGGCCCTCTTGGCGATGATATGAAATAGCCCTATCGGCGATGATATGACATGAACCTCTTGGTAATGGCCTGCATGGCCCTCTTGGCAATGATATGAAATGCCCCTCTGGCAATGATATGAAATGGTTCTTTTGGTGATTGGAAAATAGCTTCACCTAAATTTGTTTGTTTGTGTCTTGCTTTGTACATGTAGTTGTACTCAAGGTGGACATTAGTAGGCATAATGTCACTCTCACTGGAGACCAAAGTCAAGATTTATGATAGTTTAATGACAAATAGTGAGCATCATAATTTGAATGGGTTATTCAGTTATCAATCTTCTCTTTTTGATGAAATAATTAAGTAGCAAATCCACCGGATGCAAGTAAATGGGGCAAAACTCTTTTTAGGGATTACTCAAATACCGTTGTTTCGCTTAAGGTGAATTTTAAGGATAACTTTCTACTTTTTCTCCTATTGAGTGATTCTTTGATTGTCGTATTTGTTATGCCGACTCCCTTAAATGTACCTGCGCTCAAGGTAAATATTTAGTAGACACAATGTCATTTTTGCTAGCAACTATTTTTAGAAAATTTCTAAATACAATATTCATAAAGAAGATAAGATGCCTTTGTTTGTCCTTCATGATCTCAAAAAATGAGATAGACAATTCAAAAGGTCCTCGATAAATGGGTATTAAACCCATTTTCGGGGCTATCCAAAAATTCCCTTCTTGAGCATTAATGCTCTAGTGTGTCTCCCAACTTGCTTGGGGATTTTTGAAAGAGACTCTCATTTTGTGTATTGATCACTACATCCACAAAAAATGATTAGTTTGAGTGAAACTACTTCGTGTTGACCTCCTTCGCTCCTCAGTTTGCTCCTCGCCATCTTTCAGGTACCCCATCTTGTTAGTACCTCCACCCCAACTCCTTGCTCTAATAGATGTCTAGGCAATCAATAATTAAAAAATTTATATAGATTTTTGAAAGTAGTCTTAATTTTAGAAAGTAGTTTCAAAACTTTTGTAAAAGATCTAGAAAATCTGTGTTGGTCATGTTAGGTACAAGCCTGATGAATGCCTTTATTTTGGTTCTGACTATGTCTAACGTTTGGCGGACGATGTCCAAAACTCATCATCATGGATGGACGGTTTTTCAAAAAGTTCTGTCACAACCGAAGAATTAGTCTACCTAGACTTTGTAGCAGTTGGTGACTTCTAAAGCTTAACTTTGACCCATGGTGCTGGGGGATTTGAAATATATTTAAGCGTTTGGTGGAAATTTTGAGGCTTTTCTCAAAATTTTCTGCCCCAGTTTAATGTCGTTTGAGAAGATTTCAACTCGAGAGGATATGAAGCCTTTGTTAGTCCTCATTGTCATTGTTGGATGATGATATTCTTCCTGTAAATTTTTGAGATTCCTTCTTGAAAATTGTGCTCCAATTTTTATTTCCTGGGATTACATGACCGAGCCATTAGGGCGCCTACATATCCCATTGAAGCGGGAATCAGGTCAAACATAGTTCAGGACTACGCTAGGGATATATATAAAAACCTAATGGTTTGACCGAAGTCGACATAGGCCGCCTACGTATCCCTTTATGGGAATTTAGGTCATCACATAGTTCAAATAAGAAGGGAAAGAATAAATTTTCCTAAGGGGTTGATCGAAGACGACATAGGCTGCCTATGTAGCCCTTTTATTGGAATTCAGGTCAAAAGTAGTTCGAATAAGAAAGGAATGGATTTTAGGAAATTACACATCATAAAAAAAATACTATCATAAAGGCGATTACAATCAAAGGAAATAAATGCTAAAACATCTTTCAAACATAGTATTATTTTACCGCATCTAAATTGATTGGCTTGATCCACTCTTGACCATCCATCTCAGGTAGGATTAGGGCACCTCCAGGTTGGGCTTCTTTCGGTTTTCCAATTCCTCTATATCTTTCACTAACTGCTTCTCATCACCTTCTTTTTATTCGTCATTATTCTCTTTGCTTTGTTCGTCTAACCCTTTTCATGACATGACACTGGCAGTTTTTTTAAAATTATTGCTACCAAAATAAACCAAGTTAGATTATAACAAGATAATAAAATATGATAATATAAGCTTATTAAAAACTAACTTCTTAAATAAAGGGAGGCCTTTTAGAAAATAAATAAAAACTATGGCTCATGACTCACGCAAATATGGGCCCATGCCTTTTTGAAAGCTATAACACACGAAACCAAAATTTGAGATATAAAAGGGTGGATCATGGGGAATCCTACGGATTATCACATATTTTTAAAGCTATTAGAAATTTCCTTTTCATCTATTCTAACGGGGGACAAATTATGCGAGGAGTGGAAGTCCAATTTTGCAAAGCCTCTCCTTGTGCCACCATCCTCCCCCCACTGGAGTTTGAAAAATCTTCTGGTACAATATTGCATCCTTCAAACAAATTTTCTATTCTATTCCCAAGACCATCATCTTTTGACATCTCATGCATGGGAAATGATTGGTGCAGGAGTGGCGATGATTTGGATAGACTTATCTTCAATCTCATCTTCCTTTCTTTCTTGGTACCATATTCCATGCTTAAATTCTTTTTTTGGGACTGTAATGGGGTTAAAAGTCGCTTCAAAATTCTTACTCAAGACACTCAAGGCAGCCACAACTTTTTTTATTTGTTTTGCTCCTTCTGTCTTTCTGGAATTTTGCAAAATAACCCTAGTAATAATATTGCTCGATACCCATTCGCCTGGTATTTTGATCATGCTAACCATGGCTCCCTCATGATTAGGTAACAGATTAATAGTGACATTTTGTGTTGGTGCCTGAAGAGTGATGATGTTCTGGACAATTAAGTCTTGGATCTTGTGTTTCAGATTGATACAATCTTCAGTATTATGCTCGGGCGCTCCTGAATGATAAACATAGAATTGATCAGCCTGAAAGAATTGAGAGTTGAGATTGGTAGGTTTTGGTGGAATAGGCTGAAAGTAACTAGCTTTCATCAATCTTCCAAAGAGCAGGGTAAGACTTTCAGCCAATGGAGTGAATTTTCTAGGAGGCTTCTTTTCGAGATTTATAGGTAAGAGGTTATACTAATTTTGATTAGTAGGAGAAGGTACTTGATGATATTTTGGAGGTACTTGGACATTTACTTAGTTGTTTGAAAGAGTAGCTTGAACGTGAGACTGGTAATTTGGCTGTGGAACTTGGGACTGGGTAAAATATTATAAAGTGGAGCTTGATATTAAGGTTGGGCGTAGAATACAGGCTGAAGACTTAGTGATGATGGTGAGGAATAAATATTCCTAGGCTTGAATTTCTTCTTCAATTCATCAACAGAACTAGTCATAGTCATGTCCTCTCTTTTCTTCTTTGAGAATGTAGAAGATTCAAATGATGTTGGGGTTTTGGCAATTTTTCCTGTTCGGATGCCTTCCTCTAATGATTATCCAATCTTTACAAAATATGTGAAAGTTTCTCGGACCGCAGATACCATCTTGGTATAAAATTCTCCCTCCTATGTGCGAAAGAAAACTGCTACTATTTCTTTCTCAGACATGGGAGGTTGTAATTTGGCAGCTTCTTTTCTCCAACGGAAGGCATAGTCTCGGAAGCACTCATCATGCTTTTGCTTAATTTGGTCTAATGAGCATTTTTCAAGGACTATTTCAATGTTAAACGTGAACCTATCAAGGAAAGCTTTATCCAATTCCCTCCAACTGGTCCATCTTTTCAATTCTTGTGACGTGAAACAATCTAAGGCTTTGCCGCTTAAGCTTCGGCTGAATAAGAGCATCAATAATGCCTCATTTTTTCCAACCCCCCACCATTTGATCACAATACCTACTGAGATGGGCCATCACATTTCCAGTACCGTCGAACACCTCAAATTTAGGGACCTTGTATCCTTCTGGTAGATCTACTCTAGGGTGAACGCATCGATCATTATAACCTATCCTGTCACTGTCCCCCATCCCATAAGATTCCTTGATCCTCATTATCTCTTCATTCATAGCCAACAAATTTATTTCATGCTCGGTCCTCCACTCATTTTCCTTCTCCTCATAATGGTCTATCTCAGGATTAGGAAATGAATTGTAAAAGTCAGGGGATATGATGACATGAGGAGGATTTAGAAGGATAGCTTTATTTTGAGTATAAGAGAAGGTTGTTTGGTAGGCTGGGAGGACATTCTGGAAATTGGAAATGTTTTGTAGAATTTGAGAGTAGCTTGGTGGTATCTGAGAAGGATTTTGCAGATTTAGAAATGAATTTTGTTGGTTTGGTGATAGATTTGGGGGATTTGGTAGATTTGGGGATGGCTTTTGTAGAGTTGGGAGTGAATTTTGTGGATTTGGAAGTGGGTTTTGTGGGTTTGAAAGCGGGTTTTAGAGTGAATTTTTTGGATTTGGAGATGGATTTTGTGGGGTTAGGGATGAATTTTATGGATGGTAAGCATCTGGGTTATTTTTTTGATTGGTGTTTTAGACTAGTTAAGGAGCAGAGATGGACGATATATTATTTTAATGGTCCCTGAGAATAGGAGTACTGAGGAGAAGGAACTGGAGTGGAGTCCCGTGTCCTCTTAGAGTGGGAGCATTGACTATGATGGCTAGGTTGGCCAAATCTCGAGTACAGTTTATCTCCTCCTGAACCATTTCAATTTTCTCGTGAGTTTAGCAATCATCTTTCTTTGTTCTGCTATTACATTGTCCTGATGGTCAACACATTTTCTTCAGCGTTTCCAATCATTTTTGAATGATGGTCAGAGGACTGCGATGGCTAGGTTAGCCAAATCTCGAGTACAATTTATCTCCTCCTTAAGCATTTCCTATTTTCTCGAAAGTTCAACAATTATCTCACTTTGTTCCGCTATTACATTGTCCCTAATGGTCAGCGCATTTTCTTCATTGTTTCTAATCATTTTTGAATAATGCTTAGAGGATAGGATTTTGTTGGCATTTGACAGGGTGAAGTAAGGATGTTCTGCCAGCTTATTTCAACACGAAGTAGTTTTATATTATCTATAAAGTAAAATAACTCAAAGGAATATGTGTTAGTTTCCATATGTAATAAGTAATGCAAAATACTTGACAAGTAGTAACCACATAAAGTTGTTGGTGCCATAGACAAACTGATCTACGGGAGCATAGTGGATAAATTTTTCTTTGCGTCCAACGAACACACATAAATTCATAAAGTAGTCATGTCAGATAAATATTATATTAGTGTGTATCCTAACTGGGTTGACCCTTTTTGAGCTAAGGGTTCAGGCCTAACGGATTTTGAAGAAAATATATGACTTTTTTTAAAGCCAATCCATTATCCCCCAATTTCATAGATATCAAAAAGGGTATAAATGCCTACAAAAGATAACAAAAGAGGGATACAATCTTTAGGGGAAAGGGAAATAACATGAAAGAAGATAAGTTCCCACGAAGGGGAATAGAAAAACTAGCTACTAGATGCTCCTTCATTTGCCTTTACCTTCTGATCCTTGTCTACTTCTTGTCATTGGCGACATCCGTTGATGATCAAGTGATGTGCCTTAGATGCAATAGCCCAAATCAATCAATTTCTTGCTTGACTTGACTCAATTCCTTTCTCGGTTGGTGTACGATTGAGGCATCTTTACACGAAAGTAAGTAAAGCAAGATTTCTCCCGACCCCCAAAGGATAGTGGATTGGATTAAACAAACATATAAACCTTCAACACATAAATATGATTCATCTATAATTGACTCGGTGTCAATAGACGCAACCAAATTTTCTAATGGACACAATATCCCCCATCGAGTATTGGTTCGTCCTAGGCTCATGACTAAAATAGGGTTTTGGTTTCACTCTATCCTAGGTGTCTAGAGTTTGTTTGAATTAGGTTCCCAAGAAGATGACTTAGGTTTGAAAATACAGATATCAGTAGATGACTCACATGCTAATAATCCATCGTATTTTCAACATTTTATTTGGAGTTAAGCAATAGGGGCCGGGAGATCCACGAAACCCCAAAATAGTTTAAATAATGTAGGAATATGCCATGAGATGCAATAATTAAACTTTGCAGAATCGAAACATATAAACACATAGGCAAGTTAAACAGTTATTTAAAATATGAAATCAAACATTTGGTTAGAACCTTGTCAAATCTGCAATAGAGTCGCCATTTTCATTTGGAGGAAATTTTGACTTTTAGAAGAGTCGCCACTTAATTTTGAAAAGGAATTAAGAAACCTTTATAAGATTCTTTTAATGTTCCAAAATAGAAAAACCTTTGAAATATGAAATTTCTAAGTAAGCGGTTTCTATTAACATTTTAGGAAGGTTTAAGGCACCTACAACGTCCGCTAACTTGCGGTAATCCGGGCTATTTGAAAAGTCTTTTGATTAACTTCAAAAAGATTGATTTATTGAAAAAAATGATTGATTTGTTAGAAAAGTCTTGTGTAAAATAGATTTAGGCGACTTAATAGGGATTTTAACTAAGTCTAAAAAAAACTAATAAGCAAATAAACACATAAAAGGGAAATAGAGGAGAATGTAAAAGATTTAGACCACTGGGACCAAATCATAGGAATCTATCCAAGTCTAATTGGGCTTTCGACCCATTTCACCTGTCCTAATCTAGTTTTCGAGCCTTTTGGCTTGAAATCTACTCCACCTACATTAAATTTACAACTTTGACTTCGAGGCCCCAAATGGATAATTAAAGTAATAAATAAATAAGGCAATGATAAATAAATAAATAATACAATAATGTATAAATAAAGAAAGAGAAGACTATCGAGTTGTGTTGCCACTTCAAGGATGGGACTTTAATCCATTTTCCTTTTTCCGATTTTCTTAACCACCCACTACATAATCTTAGACTCTCTTTCAGGATTGACTCATTGGATAGGCCTTATTTTCCCATTACAAAATGCAAAGAGTCCATTTGGACTCCAACGAATTGCCATGCAAAAGACGAAAAAAAGAAATGAAATTAATACACATCCAAAACACGAAATGCTAAACAGATAAATAATATAACAAATTGATAGACAAAAAATCGATTGTTGTAACTCAAATGAACTAGGATACAATAATTCAAATATGGCAGAGTCATGCAATCAATATAATAACACACAACATGCTCTATCAGAACAAAAATTTGGACTAGAAGTATCACAATATCACAAATTTTCAAAGAAAGAATAAAGCATTGAATTTCAAAGCAGAAAGAAAATTATAGCTAAATCAAACTAAACAGGTTACAAAGCTACTATTTTTATCCAACAAACTATATTACAGTTAGATTGAGTTTGGCAGGATACATTCGTCCAAGTTTGATTGAACAAAAATTATAAGCCGAGCCATGCTAAACATCATTATACTATCAAAATGATAATTTAAAGAACTACAAAAGGCAACATTTCATCATGGACTTAAGATACACAAGAAATTACAAGGGCAAGAATGAGGATTTAAAATTACAGCAAGCATAATTCATCGATAATCAGGATTTAGTGGTGAAACAAAAATAAAAATCAAATCTTGTCATACTAAACTGCAGATAACAGGAAAAAGTTCTAGGATAAAAGTAAAGAAAGTATTAAACTGAGGAAGGTAATCGAACTACGTGAAAAATGATTGTGAAAGAATAGATTTCACATATTCTTTAGAAGATTCTTTGACTGCTACGACAATTTTGCAATATGGAGCAGTATAACAACGTCCGAACTTCAACGAGGTAGAATAAGAAGAACATCTTCCCTAGTACCTAATCTTCGTTAAAATTGAATTGCAGAGGCAGCCAACCAAACTTATTATTATTTAACCCTTCATACTTAAAAATATATAACACTCATGCCAATACTTTGAGAAAGGTTGACATCAATGGAATTTAGAACCTTAAGTAGATTGGGAGGAGGAAAACAGTAAAACTCTCAATCTTTATTTTATGGCTCCTTACCAAATTTTAAGAAATTTTTAAAAATGAACCATATATAGATCAAAACTAGTAAAAGAATAAACATTATTTTCTGCACAATTAACACACAAAAAGAACACAACTTGTATTTTTTGGTAGTGTATGCCAGGCCATCCACACCCTCCCTTCGACCAACTTGAAATGAAATTCCAAAGATCGAAGAAGAGGCTCCAAAAGGTTTGCAAGACTGTCGACCTGACCATAGACATACCCCACAAAAATAGAGTAAAATAAATTTGTATCTGCCACCTTACGTCAAGAATAAAATTTTAAAAGAAGAAATCAAAGTGAGTTGAAATAAAGCTATAATTAGGAAGATGCAACTAGATTACATATTCATGTATTGAGATAGCAAAAATAGATCATAATACTTGGAAATGTATAAAAAAAATAAACATGCTCGGATGACCGTAACTTAACGTTATGGTAATTTCAAAAACATAATAAGATCAAGAGATAAAACCATCCAACTCAAGATACTGAGTAACTCACAAGAACTATACATTTAACCTTCATTGAACAAGATTACAGCTAAACGATGAACTCAAATCTTATGACAGAGGTCATTAATTTGGGTTAGTGCAATGAACAGGAAAGGCATCAATTTAATGACAGACGATGCTTTAACCAACCGACTTATCAACACAAAAATATGCTCAAAGAAAACAAATGTGGCATGATGTGTGATTTTGCAAATAACATAATAATCTAATCCTATTGCCGACGAGGCTTCTACAGCTACTCCCAACACAGAAAACATCAAAAAAGTTATCTAAAACTACAGAAGGTCGATATGAAGCAGAAGAGATCAAAACTTGAATGAAAAATGATATTATCGGTTAGGGAGCAACTAAATGGAGCAACGAGCTAACATCAAAACCCGTCACCACCGGGAATCAATGTTATCAACTTGGGAACTTTCGATTGATCGACCAACTTCCAAAAATAAAAAAAGAGAAATTTTTTACTGTGAAGGAAAGCTTTTTGCTCTGATATTCTTTCCTTTTTTTCCCAACCAAAATTTTCCAACCCCAAAATTTTCTCACCTTTGAGCTATATATAGAAGGGTGTATAGGGGGATAAATTGGGGATTTTTAAAATAGGAAATTTTAAATTTTGAATTTCATAAAAACCTCCCACAGCTTGGGTTTCATCAAAAATTTTGTACCCATTTTTGGATTTCTTTCGAGAGATTAAAATAGGTAGACCAATCCTATTTGGGAAAAATGAACTTTACTTCAGAACCAATGAAAATATTTTAACTATGTACAAAATCGTACCAATTATCCTAATATTTGTAGAGTTTAACATTGGACAGACACCTAGGCATTTATTCTAGAAGATTCTCAGAGATTTTTATACGAAATTACATGGGATGCGTCTTGCTGTTATTAGAGATGGTTCAGGTCGGTGGGTCGGTGTTGACGTTGAAGCTGGTTAGGTAAAGGTCGGGATCAGCGTGTTGGGTTTATTATTTTACTGGTCGCGATTTGCTAGTTTTGGTTGTTATTGTCGTGTTATTATTATTGTTGTTTGAAGGAGAAGATCAGTAGTGGGCCGGGTTGCTAAATATGAAGTGTGCCGGGGAGGATATTATTGATGTTGGGCTATAGAAGGGTTAATTAGATTGGTTTTGGGTAGGTAGGGTTGGTAATTAAAATAAGGGAGAAATGGGTTGTTGACCCAATTATAAATTAGAGAAATAATGAAAATTTGGGTCATTTCATAATTGGCCAAATTAGCTTAACATTTCAATCAACTTTATTTAAATATTAACCAAATGGATATCAATTGATCAATTGTGTGGCGATTCTGATTAATTTGATATCAATTATTTGATAAATCGACTGAATTGAATCAAAGCTTGGAATAAATTACTGACCAATTTAATTTTGAGTTTCTTAATTTATCAAAAACGTATAGGTATTTCTCCAAATAAATTATTTTGAGAACAAATTATATTTAGATCAAGATTTTAATTATTTGAATTTATTTTCATGATAAAATTTGATAAAAATCTGATATTTTGTAAAATAAACATTTAAGTAACAAAATTATAAAATTTCGTACAATTATGATAATGTATAATCGTTACTTAAAATGACACATTTACGCAAATAAATATTTCAAAAATATTTTTTATTCAGATAAAATAAATGTTATACTTTTGTTCAAAATCAAAGAAACTCAGAATTAAATTCAGTCGTGAAGGGTAAAAATTCGGTGTCAATAGTGGGATCACTATTGGTTTCATCCTTAGTGATGGCATTGGTATTGAGGATGATACCATTGGGCTGAATTTATGATTGATCCATCCTCTTTTATTTTGGATTATCAATTAATTTTTGAATTTATTTGGTTCAGGGTTTGGTTCGGTAATATTAATTGGTTGGATAGTGATGGTTAGACTTGTTTGGGTTTGACGCGGTTATTGACCTATCCTAGAGTCTTAGGCTATGCTTTTACACAATTTTTCTATATGTTCGGGACTTATCAAACTCAGGATATGCATAGGTTGGTTGGGTTGGGTAATCGTGGTGGTCCCCGATCCTGGTTGGACTTATGATACCCATTGTAACATGCCTTGAGTTGAGTCATATATAGTTAGTATAATAGCTTTAGGTTCATGGTTAATTAGGAGTCCACAAACTATGTTAAGTAGAGTCTCTTGTATGGGTGTGTAGTGGGCCATACTCATAAGGGAGTGGCTACAAGGTGTTTAGGAATATTTTACTTTCATGGTATTCTATTCTCAAGTTTGGAGTCTAAGTCCTAGAATCTTCTCTAATCCTGGTTTGTTCACTTTTCAGATCATACCTCGATGATCTGAGATGCAAGGTAACTCTTGTGTCCCAACTAGGGACAATATTGAAGGGACACATACTACTCAGGGGATCTACATTTGGTCTAGGGGTATAGTCCCTAATATTTTTGTCGTTCCACTAGTTGCTATAAGTCCTCCTCAAGGTGTGGTGACTAATGCGCAGAAGTTTTCCAATTGATTAATATTATTTGTCAATCGGTTGATGCTCAGGCTTAGTTGGATGCATCCAGTGTTTCATCTACTGAGACCACAAGGGTTGGAAAGTTTATAAAGATAAATCCTCCTACTTTAACTGGTGTAAAGATGGGGAGGATCCTTAGGGTTTCTTGGATGAGATAGAGAAAATCTTTGGGGTAATGCAAGCCATGAATATGGAAGGGGTGAATTTTACTTCTTACCAACTTAAGGATATAGCGTACCAATTGTACAAGGAGTAGGATAGGGTGACAGGTGATTTTAAGGAGTTGACCTTGTGGGAGACTTTCTCTAATGCTTTTCTAGATAGCTTCTTTCCTCAGGAGTTGAAGAAAGCAAAGGCAGAGAAATTTGTTAATCTAAGATAATGGAAAATGTTTGTTAAGGAATATGCCTTGAAATTACATTAGCTGTCAAGGTATACTCCAAAATTGGTGTCTAATATGAGAGGATGGATGAGAAAGTTCACTTCTGGACTATCTCAGGATTTAATCCTTGAAAATAAGACTATATTTTTTTATCAAGGATATGGACATTTCTAGGTTGGTGATTCATATGCAACAGGTAGAGGTAGATAAGAGAAAATAGTCTATGTTTAGGGAAAGGTAGGGTAAGAAGTTCCTGTCATTGGAATAATATGGTGCTCAACCGCAAGGTGGTCGGGATGGCAGTAAGTGGCCAAAGAAGAACTTGGGAGTTCTGGTTCTTTCTCTATATCTTGTACTCCTTACCCAAAAATTTTGGGTGATAAGCGCCAGTAGGGTGGTGATAATTTAGGGGAATAGGGTTCTCAATCTCAGGAAAGTAGGGCTCAGTTAAACTTATCATGCCCTCTTTATTGGTTCTATGGTAGGTTGCATAAAAGTTTCTTTGATGAGGGGAGGGACATGTGTTTCAAATGCGGTCAACCAAGCCATATACTTAGATATTATCCAATTGGTAAGGGTTCTTTGGGAGGGAGTAAAGTTTTGATTAGTTCCTCTCCTGCTCTTACACAAAAGGGTGTTCTTCTGCATCCGTTTTTACTTCTGGTACCATTACAGGTTGGAATAGGTTATATGCTCTTACTACTCGAAAGGAACTAGAGGCATCAACTGATGTCATTGTTGGTATGTTCCAACTCTTTTATCATAATGTGTATTGTTTGCTTGATCTGGGGTCCACTCTCTTTTATGTGATCCTATTTATAGCTGTGTATTTTGGTTTTGATCTTGAGGTTATTTCAGATCCTTTTTTATTTCTACCATGGTAGAAGACTCTGTGGTTGCTAAGAGATTCTATAGGCGATGAGTGGTATCTGTTGGTAGTAGAAAGACTCTGGTGAATTTGTTTGAACTTGATATGGTGGATTTTAATATTAATCTATGGATGGATTGGTTACACTCTTGTTATGCATCCTTAGCTTAGCATACCCGTAAGGTTGTCTTTAGGTCCCCCGGTGAATCGATTATTGAGTGCTAGGGAGGCTCCCTAGCTCCAAAGGGGAGGTTTATCTCTTATCTTAGATCTCAGAGATTAATCTCTAAAGGGTGTCACTATCATCGAGTCTGGGTTAAAGATTCTGACTCAAAAAATCCTTCTTTACATTCCATTCTAGTAGTAAATGAGTTTCCTGAGGTCTTTCTGGATGATCTTCTTGGTGTTTCTCCAGATAGGGATATTAAATTTGGTTTTGATTTGGTTCTGGACACTCGTCCAATATCTATTCCTCCTTATAAATTGACTCCAACTATATTGATAAAACTCAAGGAGCAACTTAAGGAACTTTTGGATAAAGGTTTCATCTATCCTAGTGTATCACTGTAGGATGAACCAGTGTTGTTCATGCAAAAGAGGGATAGTTCCCTTGGGATGTACATTGACTATCGACAATTGAATAAGGCAACAGTTAAGAATAAGTATCCTCTTCTAAGGATAGATAACTTGTTCGATCAATTCATGGTGGAAAATTCTTTTCTAAGATAGATCTTCAGTCTGGGTATCATAAGATTAATATTAGGGAGGAGGATATCCCTACGACAAGTTTTCGTACTTGGTATGGGCACTCTGAGTTTCTAGTGATGTCTTTTGATTTAACTACTGCCTAGGCGGCATTTATGGACCTGATGAACAGGGTTTTTACGCATTTTCGTGATTTTTTTCATTGTGTTCACTGATGCCATCTTGGTGTATTATAAGAGCGAGGTGGATCATGGCAATCACCTTTGTACGGTGTTGCATACCCTACAAGAGCAACAGTTGTAAACCAAATTTTCCAAGTGTGAGCTTTAATTAAACGCTCTAACTTTTATTGGTCATATTATTTCTAGTGGATCCGCAAAAGGTGGTTGTGGTTAAGAGATGCCCTAGACCCACGACTCCAATCGACATTCAGAGATTTTGGGGCTTGGATGGGTATTATAGGTTATTCGCTGAAATTTTGTAGATGATAGTTGCCCCATTAAATAAGCTGACTTAAAAGAAAGTAAAGATTTTGTAATACCCCAAAGTTTCCTAACTAATTTTGTCTCAAGAAGTTCAAGTATTAGCTTCTAAATTGAATGATTTTTATTCCATGGGGAATTTTCAAGATTTTCTAAAGTGTCATGTGGGAAATTCAATAAGCTTTCCATCGATAGAAAATTTGGCTAAATTCAATAACCGGGTAAGAAGTTATTCTATTTCAAGTCCACATTATAAAACAGTGCCATATTGGTCAGCGCGCCGCGCCACAAAATAAAATGGAAATTGTCTTTTTTCCAGTGTCCCAGTGTGATTTCTCCACGTTGCACCAAACTTCAAGGTTGCAAATGAAGTGGCAATGTATGGCTTGGTATCGCGCCATTTCCCTATTTCCCAATTGTCAAATTCCATTGACATGACGCTATAGCACCGCATCGCGCCAGTGGTATAGGTCAATTTCCCACCCCGTATTTAAGCCCTTTAACATGAGATTCAACTATTTTGGAACCCAAAATATACTAGTTTCTCTTAATTTTCTCTCAAGAACAAGCTAGGATTTCAATTGGGGATTAAATTTCAAAAAAGTCACTCCATCAATCTTCGCTAAATTAAGAACTAAGGTATGTCATGTGTTGATTCATGGGTCTCTTTAACCTATGAAGCTCAAGAATTTCTTTTCAAAGTCAAAGATTTGTATATGTATGAATGTTCATGATTTGATTGAATTGAAAGTGATTTTCATGTTGTTTTTTGGTTTCATTCCATGTTATAGACTACTAATTACAAGAATTGATTCTAGTATGTGAGAAATTACACGGTATTCATGGTAAACCCTTCAATTCACAAGTTGATTGATGTATTATTTATTATTAGATGTGTTGATGATTATATAACTATAGCATACTCGCCCCATGTTTAGTTAAATAGCTATGTGAAGGAAAAGTTCCATACTAGTATGATAATGTGAAATCTCCATGTATGTACAAGTTATGTTTATTAAGTGTTTTATAAAATGTCTTAGCCAATGGATTATGTAATGTTGATGTTGATCCTGTACTCAAGAAAGTCATGCTTTGTCAGTTTCCTTCTATTGAGTCCTGGGGGTACTTGTACCCAAAAAGTATAGTTGTGTGCCTACAGTCCGTGTCATGTTTTCACGATATCCTCAGTCAAGCGAAGATCCATAGAACTCAGTCTGTCATGTGACTCAGGAAAGCTCAGTAATACAATAATCTCAGTACTATTCCTTCAGTCAATGAATCTCAGTTAATTCAGTCCAGTTAAGTTCAATAATCCATGATCAGTGTCTATTCCGATGGGAGTATGAATTAGCACCGAGTGAACCCAAGGATGGGAACACACATTATTAGATGAGGGTGTGATTCTTAGAAGTCATCCTTGCATTCCAGAACTATGTAGCCAGCATAGGTTGGGACATCAACACTGTCAGATGAGGGTTGATGAGGTGGATAAGCATTGTTATATGAGGGCCCCACAAATCTCTTTTAGGGACACTGTCAGATGAGGGACACTTACAACTTGTCTTTACTAGTGGCGCAGTATTGACACCCTTCCAATTGGGGTTACAGATTAGACCCTAACTCAACTATAATGGCATATTAGGGGCATGTCGGTTAGATTACTACTTCCCATAATTTCAGTTACAGAATAAGGACTATGAAATATAGTTATGTAGTCTCAGTAATAGACTTATATAGTTCTACTGAATTAAGGATTGTCAGATACAGTCAACTCAGAACAATATAGAGCTCAGCTAGTTCAATTAGATTCAGGACTGTAAGATATAGTCACTCATGTCATCAGTTATATCAGTCATTAGAATTTAGTTATCAGTCATGTTAGTTATCTGTAAATTCATGTTATCACAATCTCAAATATAGTTACGACGTATTCATGCATGTATTCTTACATTCATATTAGTCAGTTAGCCAGTATTATTCATACATATGAACCCCATACATTAATCCTACCTTCCATGTATACCAGTACATTTAAAGTACTAACGTATTTGCGCTATGGTGTATTATACCATAGGTTTAAAAGAACGAGCTCCAGAGCATCAGTAGCATTCTAGTCTTAGCAATCAGAGTTAGCAGTGAATCCTCATCTTTTGAGGATGTGATAATTTCTTTATTATCTTATTAATTAATTTTTGTTCAGACATTTATGTTTTGGAGGTTTTTTAGACTACAGTATGTTCAGATAGTATTTTAGTTTTGGGTATTCTATTACCACACTCAGATGTTATATTCAATCAGTCTTGTAGTTTTGAACCGTATGGCCTTTCAGCCTCCATTTTTGCATTATATTTATTATGTTATATAGTGTACTGGTTAAGATATCAATCATGGGTTAGCTTGCTATCCTTCGGGGTTGTAAGCGCCATGTAGTTTTTTGACTACCAGATTTGGGGTGTTAGAAACTTGGTATTAGAGCCTATAGTTTAATAGTGTCCTAGGATGTCTGAAAGCCATATCTAGTAGAGTATTGTACATGGGTGTGTTTCACGCCACATTTATGTACAAGAGGCTATAAGATGTTTTAAGAACAGTTTTCCCTTCTTTCAGTATTTATATCATGTCAGTGAACATAATCTCAAGTCAATCTCTAAGTCTAATCCATTTCTCCCTTTCTTCTACAGAACATGCCTCCTAAAAGAAGAAATAGAAATCAGTCAGCCTCTCAGCCCGAAGAACCTTTGGATGAACATGTTTCTCATGCAGAGTTCAGAGTTGTATTCACTACTCTTTCTCAGTCAGTTGCTGCTCAGAATGAATGACCAGCCATCGTTCTGGCCAACCCAATGGCCAATTTTGCTGTAACCAGGATTCGGGACTTCACCAGAATAAATCCTCGAGAGTGCTGCGCTAGCTGTATACCAGTTACAGGATGTTGCCTACACTTGGTTTAAATAGTGGAAGTCAAAAAGGCCAGATAATGCAGGTCCTATATAGTGGAAGGAGTTTGTCACTGCATTCTAAGATAGATTCTTTCCCCAAGAGCTGAAAGAGGCTAAGGTATTAGAATTCATCAACCTTAGGTAGGTAAACATAATAGTGAAAGAGTATTCTCTTAAGTCTACTCAATTATACAGATATGCTCCTCATGTGGTTGCAGATAGCAGGGCCAAGATGAGTATGTTTGTTTCTGGGGTAAACGATAGTGTGGTCAACGAGTGTAGGTCTATGATGTTGAATAGTGATATAACTTTAGCCAAGCATATGACTCATGCTCAGCAGATAGTAGATCAAAAGGTTAGGATGAGGGAGAAACAGAATAAAAGAGCTAAGGCAGGTAGTTTCAACTTTGCTCATCCCAAATCAAAAGAGCAAACCACTCTTAGTTCCGTCCTATGTCATCTGTTCTAGCTCCTTCTTTAGCAAGTGTTCCAACTCCTAAGTTTAGGGATGGAAATGAAAATAGGGCGCCAAGATCTATATCTCAGGGCAGTGTCAGCAATGCCCAAACTAATCCTCTTTGTCAGACTTGTGGTAAGAACCAAAAAAATGCTTAGAAAGTTTGTAGCGATGTCTATTTTGGATATGGCAAGCCAAGCCACAGAGTCAAAAATTATCCCAGTCAGGTTATCAGGGTCAGCAAAACCGTTCCTCAGCTTAGTCTGATCGCCCATATCAGCAGGGTGCAACTTCCAGTGCTACTAGTAGGGAACATCCAAACAGACTCTATGCTCTTCAGTCCCAACAAGATTAGGAAAATTCTGCTGATATGGTTATTGGTACATTACAGATCTTTCATGTACATGTTTACACTTTGCTAGATCTAGGAGCTTTCTTTTCTTCTTTCATTCCCCTATATAGCAGTTGATTTTGGAATCAGTCCTAAAATTCTTGCAGAGTCCTTTTTAGTCTCTAACCCAGTGGGTAAAACCATCATAGCCCGACGGGTATACAGGAACTACCCAGTTATGATATTTCAGAAAGTCACTTCAGCAGATTTAGTTGAATTAGAGATGACTGATTTTGATGTCATTCTCAGCATGGATTGGCTTTATTCCTGCTATTCCACAGTCGACTACAAAAATAAAATAGTCCAGTTTCAATTTTTGAATGAACCCATCCTATAGTGGAGGGGTATAATTCAGGTTTCAGAGGTCAGTTTGTTTCCTACCTTCAGGCATAAAAAATGATATCTAAAGAATGTGTCTATCATCTTGTTTAAGTTGAGGACACTAGTTTCAAAACTCCCAGTCTTGAATCAATCCCAGTAGTGAATGAATATTCAAATGTCTTTCCCAAAGATCTTCCAGGAATTTCTCCCGTAAGCAAAATAAACTTTGGCATTGATCTTCTTTCAAATAATTAGCCTATATCTATTTTTCCATACAGAATGGTACCCTTAGAACTCAGAGAACTAAAAGTGCAGTTGAAGTATCTCTTAGATAAGGTATTTATCAAACCCAGTGTGTCCCCATAAGGTGCACTAGTCTTATTCATGCGAATGAAAGATGGTTCTATCTGAATGTGTATAGATTATCGCCAACTCAATAAAGTCAGTCAATAAAAAGTATCCTCTCCCAAGAATTGGTGACTTGTTTGACCAACTTTAGGGTGCCAATTATTTCTCTAAGATAGACCTCAGATCTGGCTAACATCAGCTCAGAGTCAGGGAATATGACATTCCAAAAATAGGCTTTCATACCTGGTATGGTAACTTCAAATTCCTATTCATGTCCTTTGGTCCTACCAATGCTCCAACAACTTTCATAGACTTGATGAATCATATGTTTAAGCAGTATTTGGACATATTTATCATAGTATTTATTGATTATATTCTAGTTTATTCCCGCAGTGAGCGTGATCATGCAGACCATCTCAGAATTGTACTTTAGACTCACAAAAATCAATAGTTGTTCACCAAATTTAGTAAGTGTGAATTTCGGGTAAGGTCAGTAGTATTCCTTGGCTATATCTTTTTCGGTGATAGCATTAAGGTTGATCCTTAAGGACTAAAGCGATAAGAAACTGGCCAAGACCTATCTCTCCATCAGATATTAGGAGTTTCTTTTGTTTGGCTATCTATTACAGATGGTTTGTTAAGGGATTTTCTTCTATGGCATCTCCTATATCTAAACTGACTCAGAAAAAAGTCAAGTTTCAGTGGTCAAATACTTGTGAGAAGAGATTTTAAGAGTTGAAGACTCGACTCACCTCAGCTCCTATTTTTGCTCTTCCAGTTAGTTTCCATGGGTTAGTAATGCATTGTGATGCATCCAAAGTAGGTTTAGCTTTTGTCCTCATGCAGAATGGTATGGTCACATCCTACGCCACCAGACAACTTAAGCCCCATGAGAAGAATTATCCTACTCATGATCTTGAGTTAGTAGCCGTGGTTCTTTGCTTAAAGATTTGGAGGCATTACTTGTACGGAGTTCATGTAGATGTGTTCACAGATCATAAATGCCTTCATATGTCTTTTCTCAAAAATATCTCAATCTTCATCAGAGAAGGTGGTTAGAGCTCTTGAAAGATTATGACATGAGTGTCCTTTATCATCTGGGAAAGGCCAATATAGTGGTTGACGCTCTCAGTAGACTGTCTATGGGTAGTGTTACTCATGACAAGGACAGTAAGAATAAGTTAGCTCAAGAAGTCCATCAGATTTCTAGACTAGGCGTTCGCTTAGTTGATTCAGAGGAGGGTGACTTATGGGTTCAGAGTAGTTCAGGATCATCTCTAGTTTCCAAGGTAAAAGAAAAGCAAGATAGAGACCCCATTTTAGTTTAGTTGAATGAGTCAGTTATGGACTAGAAAGTAGGGGTTTTGTCCGTTGGGGGAGATAGTGTATTGCGTTGTTAGGGTCGTGTCTGTGTTCTAGGTGTAGATGATTTAAGGCAGTGAATTCTTACAGAAGTGCAGGTGCACGCTACTCTATTTATCTAGGGGCCACAAAGATGTACCACGACTTGCGGAAGATCTATTAGCGGAGTGTGATGAAGAGAGATGTTGCAGAGTTTATAGCTAAGTGCTCTACATATTAGCAGGTTAAGATACAACATCAAAAGCTTAGTGGGTCCATGCGAGAGTTCAATATTCCTACTTAGAAGTGGGAAGAAGTGAACATGGACTTTGTGATGGGTTTGCCTCGTACTCGTCGCCAATATGATTCAGTTTATGTCATTATGGGTAGAATGACCAAATGAACCTATTTTCTTCTAGTTCTACATCAGGGAGTTGGTCCGGGAGTTGATTCTTCCTAGTTGATACCTTTTATTCAGTCGAGGATTATGCCAAACTCTACATTCGGGAGTTGGTCAGATTATATGGTATTCCATTATCCATTATTTAAAATAGAGGTACCCAGTTCACCTCTTATTTTTGGAAAGCATTCCAAAAGGGTGTTGGTACCCAAGTTCATCTCAGTACAACCTTTCATCCTCAGATAGATGGTCGAGCAGAAAGGACCATTCAGACCCTATAAGATATGCTAAGGGCGTGTCCAATTAGTTTCAAGGGTAGTTGGGATGACCACTTGCCTTTGATTGAGTTTGCATACAACAATAGCTATTATTCAAGTACTCGTATGGCTCCATTTGAAGCTCTCTATGGTAGGAGATACATATCTCCAATCGGTTGGTTCGAAGTTAGTTAGGCCTCAGTTATATTAGGCCTCAGTTATAGGACCTGACTTGGCATTCGATGCCTTAGAGAAAGTCCGATTGATTAGAGAAAGACTCCGAGCTACTTTGAGCCGACAGAAGTCTTATGCAAATATGCGTAGAAAGGATCTTGAGTTCGAGGTTGGCGACTATGTCTATCTAAAGATCTCTCCCATGAAGGGAGTGAAAAGGTTTGACAAGAAGGGAAAGCTTAGTGCCCGATATATTGGTCCCTTCAAAATTCTCAGTCTCTTCGGCAAGGTAGCTTATAAGCTCGAATTACGTTCAGATCTAGCCTCAGTTTATCTAGTCTTCCATGTCTTTTTTCTCAAGAAGTGTATAGGTGACCCAACAGTTGTAGTCCATATTCGGAGCATAGATGTTTAGAATAGCCTCTCTTATGAGGAGATTCAAGTCAAAATTCTAGACTACTAAACTCGTAGACCGAGGAACAAAAAAGCCCCTCTAGTCAAAGTTCTTTGGCAGAATCAGTCTGTTGAGGGAGCTACTTAGAAAGCAAAAACAAAAGCAGACATGTGTACCAAGTACCCTTACTTCTTCTTTATTGACTCAGATCAAGCTCAAGGTAATAGTTCCCCTTATGCTTTTCAGTTTTCCTATCCAGATTTCATTCAACTTGGTATCAGCCTCATGTTTAGGATTCTATTTTTTAAACTTGGTACTAAGTACCATTGCATATCAAATTATATGTTCATGCATCGTATTAGTCATGTGTTCATGCATAAGATATGCATTCTCCTTGTGAGAAGGCTCAACTATTAGAAATCTCAATCATGTAATCAGTTCTGTCATGTATTCATGCATTAGATATGTGTGATCACCTTATTAGTACTCACAGTCATGCATTCATGTATCGTTTTAGTCTTAAAATCATGCATCAGACATGCTGCTCTGTATGAATCTCAGAAATGTTAGTTATGTAGTCATGTTTCAATGTTCAAGTTTAGTATGTACTTTGGCTTATCATTTCTCCCCTCTCAGTCAGTGTCATTTGAGGATGAATATTCCTAAGAGGGAGATATTGTAATACCTCAAAGTTTCCTAACTAATTTTGTCTCAAGAATGTCAAGTAATATCTTCATAATTGAATGATGTTTATTCCATGGGAATTTTTAATATTTTTAATTTTTTTTATATGGGAAATTTAATAATCTTTCCATCGATATAAAATTTACCTAAATTCGATAACAGGGTAAGAAGTTATGACTATTTCAAGTACCCGTCTTAAAACAGCGCAATATTGGTCAGTGGCGCACCGCACCACAAGATAAAATGGTAATTGCCCTTTTTCTAGTGTCCCAGTGTAATTTTTTTGCATCACGCTAAACTTTTAGGTCACAAATGAAGTGGAAATACGATGGCTCCACGTCGTACCATTTCCCAATTGTCAAATTCCAGTGACACGATGCTATAGCGCCACGTCGCGCCAGGTTTCCACGTCGGGAAATTTTCACCAATTTAAAAGATGCTTTCAAGGTTAAAAGGGTCAATTTCCCACCCCTATTTAAGCACTTTAACACGGGATTCAACCATTTGGAACCCAAAATATACTAGTTTCTCTCAACTTGCTCTCAAGAACAAGCTAGAGTTTCAATTGGGGATTCAATTTCAAGAAAGCCTCTCCATCAATCTTCGCTAAATAAAGAACTAAGGTATGTCATGTGTTGATTCACGGGTCTCTTTGACCCATGAAGCTCAAGAATCTATTTTCAAAATCAAAGATTTGTATATTTATGAATGTTCATGATTTGATTAAATTAAAAGTGATTTTCATGTTGTTTTTTGGTTTCATTCCAGGTTATAGACTATTAATTTTAAGAATTGATTCTAGTATGTGAGGAATTACACAGTATTTATGATAAACCCTTCAATTGACAAGTTGATTGATGTATCATTGATTATTAAATGTGTTTATGATTGTATAACCATAGCATGCTCTCCCCTATGTTTGATTAAATGCCTATGTGAAGGAAAAGTGTCATACTAGTATGATAATATGAAATCTTCATTCATGTAAAAGTTATGTATGTCAAGTGTTTAATGAAATATCTTAGTCAATGGATTATGTATTATTGATGTTGGTCCTGTACTCAAGAAAGTCATGCTTTGTCAGTTTCGTTCTATCGAGTGTTAGGGGTACTTGTACCAAAAAAAATATAGATGTGTGCTTAGAGTTCGTGTCATGTTTTCACGATATCCTCAGTCAAGCCATGATACATACAACTCAGTTGGTCATGTGACTCAGGAAACTAAGTAATATAGTAATTTCAATACTATTCCGTCAGTCAATGGAACTTAGTTAATTCAGTCTAGTTCAGTTCAGTAATCCATGATTAGTGTCTATTCAGTTAGAAGTAGGAATTAACATCGAGTAAAATCAAGGATGGTAACGCACACTTTCAGATGAGTGTGTGATTCTTAGAAGTCATCGTTGAATTCTAAAATTGTGTAGCCAGCATAGGTTGAGACATCAACACTATCAGATGAGGTGGAGAAGCACTATCTAATTGAGGGCCCCACCTTTCTCTTTTGGGGACACTGTCAGATGAGGGTCACTTATAACTTCTCTTTACCAGTGGTGCGGTATTGACACCCTTCTAATTTGGGTTATGGATTGGATCCCAACTCAGCCATAATAGTATATTAAGGGTATATCATTTAGATAACTACTTCCCACAGTTTTAGTTATAGAATTAGGACTGTCGGATACAGTCATTCAGTCTCAATAATAGAACTCAAATAGTTCTATCGAATATAGGACTATCAAATACAGTCAACTAAGAATAGTAAAGAACACAGCTAGTTCCATCATATTCAGGACTGTCGGATGCAGTCGCTCATGTCGTTAGTTATATCAATTATAAGAATACAGTTATCAGTCATGTTAGTTATCAGTAAATTCATGTTATCATGATCATAGATATAGTTATGACGTATTCATGCATGTATTCTCATATTCATATTAATTAGTTAGCCAGTATTATTCATGCATATGAACCCCATGCATTCAGCCTACCTTTCATGCATACCAGTACATTCAAAGTACTAATGCATTTATGCTATGGTGTCTTATACCATAGGTTCAGAAGCACGAGCTCCAGTACATCAGTAGTATTCTAGTCTCAGCAGTCAGAGTTAGCAGTGAATCCTTATATTTCTAGGACATGGTCATTTATTTATTATCTCATTAATTAATTTATAAATTGGAGTTAGTTAGGGACAATTCCCATCAACTTCTTATACAGACAGTTATGTTTTAGAGGTTTTTTAGACTACAATATGTTCAGATAGTATTTCAATTTTGGGTGTTCTATTACCCCACTCAGATATTATATTTTATTAGTCATGCAGTTTTGAACCTTATGGTCTTTTAGCATCCATTTCTTCATTATATTTAGTATGTTATATAGTGTAGAGGTACAAATATTAGTTATGTGTTAGCTTGTGGTCCTTTGGGGTCGTAAGCACCGTGTAGCATTTTGAGTACCAAATTCAGGGCATTACAAATTTCTTAGACAGATAGTTGTGAGGGAATTTTTGAGATGCTAAAGGATAAGTCAACTTTGATTCTAGTTTTGACATTGACAGAAGTCAATTAGGGATTTGTTGTTTATTGTGATACATCTCGGATAGGACTTGGTTGCATTTTAATACAGAATGAGAAAGTGATTGCCTATGCTTCCAGGTAGTTGAAGGTGCATGAGAGAAATTATCCTACTCAGGATTTAGAGCTTTTGCCGATGTTTTTTTCTTTAAAAATATGGTGACATTACTTATATGGAGTGCATGTGGACATCTTTTCTGATCATAAAAATCTACAGTATGTGTTCCCTCAGAAGGAGCTTAATCTCAGGCTAATGAGATGGTTGGATCTTCTCAAGGACTATGATATGAGTTTTCAATACTACCCTGGTAAAGCTAACATAGTTGTTGATACTCTTGGCAGGTTGTCTATGAGGAGTTTAGCTCAGGATAAGAAGTGAAAATTGGTGAAGGATATTCACTACTTTACTAATTTTTGAGTTTGTCTCTTAGAGTCTAATGATGGTGGTGTGATGGTATATGAAGTGTTTTGATCATCTCTTCGTACAGAGATTAAGGAAAAGAAAATACTAGATCCCATCTTGATGAAAATCAAGAGTGATATTGGTAGGAAAAAGGTAATGGTATTTAACATCAGTGGTGATGGTACTTTGAGGTACTAAGGGCGATTATGTATTCCTGACGTCGATGGTTTGTGACAAAGGATTTTGGCCGAGGCACTTTAATTGTGCTATGTTATTTATCCCAGTTCGACAAAAGTGTTTCATGATCTCAAGGAGATGTTTTGGTGGAGTGGTATAAATAGGGATACATCTATTTTTTTTCAAGTGTATGGTGTGCGAAAAAGTCAAAGCTGAGCACATGAGGCCTGGAGGGTTGTATAAAGAAATTGAGTTGCCTGAATGGAAATAGGAAGTAATCAATATGGATTTTGTAACCATCTTACTCAGTCTCAAAATCAATTTTTTTTGATTTGGGTCATCACGTATAGGATGATAAAGTCCGTTCACTTCTTATCGGTACGGACTAACTTTTTGGCTGAGGACTATATGCGATTGTATCTTTATGTGATAGTGAAGCTACATATGGTACCTATTTTGATTATCTCTGATTGTGGTTAGCAATTTTCATATTACTTATGGTGGTCTTTTTCTAAGAGGTTGGGAACTAAGGTTAGTCTTAGTATTGCTTTTCATTCGTAGACTGATAGGCAAGAAAAAAAGACTATTCATACATTAGAGAACATGCTTCATGTGTGTGTGATTAATTATGGGTGCAATTGGATTGAGCATCTACCTTTGGTAGAGTTTGCTTACAATAATGGTTATCATTCTAGGTTTAGGATGGCCCATTTTGAGGCATTGCATGATAGGTGATGAATGTCTCCTATTTGGTCATTTGAGCTTGCTGAGGTTAGTATGTTTGGTCCAAACTTAGTTTATCAGGCTATAGAAAATATGATGCTGATTTGGGATAGGCTTAAGGCTACCCAAAGTTGCCAAAAGTCCTAAATGGATGTAAGGCATAGAGATTTGGAGTTTGAGGTTGGGGATAAAATATTCCTAAAGGTATATCCCATGAAAGAGGTGTTGTTGTTCAATAAAAAGGAGAAGCTCAGTCCCCGGTATGTTTATGAATTGGAGTTTCCTTCTAGTTTGATCTCCATTCATCTGGTATTTCATGCCTCTATATTGAGAAAATATCTTGGTGATTCTTCTTCAGTGGTTCCTTTGGAGGGATTGGATATCTCAAATTATATTTCCTATGAAAAGGTCTTGGTTGAGATATTAGATTAGTAGGTTGGTCGGTTACGAATCAAGGATGTGGCCTAGGTTAAGGTTCTATGGCAGATTTGCAAGTTGGAAGAGGCTACATGGGAATCGGAGGTAGACATGAAGTCCACATATCCTCATTTATTTTCTGCTTTGAATATTCATTTCAAAGGTATGTGTTCATGGTCACATCTTTATTTTCTAACCTTTTTAAAGGTTGGGTTGATATTTTAGAATTCAAATAAATTATGCTTGTGGCTGACCTACTTGTTTCGTCCTTTGGGGATGAATGATCATAGTAGGGGAGACTGAAATACCCTGGGTTTGGGACCCATAGAAAATTTCTTGGATTTTTGGTTTTTGGTCAAGATACGACTAAGGGTACATGTCGTATGTTGGGGTATGGATGGTAAGGATTGGTTTTACACTAACTAGTAATGGTTGGTAGGTTTGATTGGTTTCTGGAATGGGTACGACTTGGTTGGTAGGAGTAGTATGGTTGGTGACGGGTTGTATGGCTTGGGTTTTTCCTATTGTTACTCTGAGACTTTGTAACTTAAGTTGGATTTGACTACAAGTGGCTCACTATGAGCCATAAGATAGGATATGAGTCATACCACAGACTTGTAGGGTAGGCAGTGATTAAACCTTTTTTGATTTAATTTTACCAAGGATACAGTTTAGCAGTACTAATTGTATGGTTTGATACAAATTGGATTGGGTAAGTCATATGGTGGATAGTGTTGGGTCCAATGGGGAGGTCTGGGGAACGAGTGGTGGGTACCACTAGTATATGAGGTTACGATTTGTATGGGAGAGTCGTACCATCTGACGGGATTTTATATAATTTTAGTTGGGGGTAATCTGGACATTTCCCCTTTTAACTCCTTGGGACCCCATGACTTATAGCTCTATTGGGACATTATTTATCCTATTATTCCAATCGTAAACATTTAGAAACTCTCTCTAATTCTTTCTAAGGCTCTTGGGTAAAGGAACGCTAGGGTTTCATCTAGAGGAGAAATTTGGGGCTTGTGTGGATGATTTCTCTCCATCATCTTCATAAGGCATGTACTCCTTCCTTATTGTTAGTTCCAACTAAAGGCATGTTTTGTACAATATTTTCATGCATGATTATTGTATGGTCTTCGGGTTTTCAAATATATGTTGGCGTTTTGTTATTAAATTCTTGTTTACGTGTTTTAATTATGTTTTTACATTTTTCTAATGGTGGTTTTGACAATTGGTTGCATGGGAATGGTTAATTGGTAATTTGAATTGGTTTTGGAAACACTATTCCCCCAACATATTTGATAAAATGCCTTTGATAATGCTTTTACTATATTATTGGACTTTTAATAGAACTATTGCATGGTATAGTTAGGTAATTGAACCCTAAATGGCATAAATAGTTTTAATGGTTTGGAATGGTTAAATTATAAGGTTTGTTGGTCATGGTTAGGGTTAATTAAACATCCTTGTAGGGTACAAGGGAATCCCTCAAGTAAACATGTTAATGAACAACTTGTGGGGTACATAGGATTCCCCCAAGTAAACATAATAATGGAACACTTGTGGGGTACACGAGATTTCCCCAAGTTAACTTGATAATGTAATCTAGGGGTACATGGGAATCCCTTTACATAAAAGGGTTGACTAAGAACATTTCTTGCAAGCAATTGTTAGTATGATGATACCACTACTTATTGCCTTGGTTAATAATAATGGAATAAAGGTTTGGTTTGATGGTAATGGTTTTATTGGGAAATAATGGTAGGGTGTGATAGCTAACCATGAAGGTGCGAATCTAATGGATGAATAATGGAAACTGATGTTTTCTGACATAAGGGGTGGCCATAGTGACCTTATATTATACCATGAGGTACATAAGAATCCTCTAGGTTTTGTGTACATATATATCAGGGAGAGCGAAAGAAACTTGGAAATCCGCTACTCTTATGGTATCTTCGATTTGTATGGCTACATGAAACGGGGCCCGTTCAGGGGGTTACACTGGACATATATATCCCATGGGTGTTTCTAGGACGGTTAAGATACACATACCCAGGTTAATTATTTTTAATGCATGCTAAACCAGACTTCCTATCCCGGCATTGTTATTTATTTATATATATGAATGTATGGTTGCCTACATTTTGCTGGTTTACTTGGTTTTACTGGATGGCATTATATTATTCTCATCCTGAGTTCATGCTAGCGTTAACCCACTAACCTTCTTCGAGTGGCTGTATCCCCACAGAATACAGGAACCAACCATTCCACTCCTCTTGCATAGTGATCCGATTCGAGATAAGTTATTAGATTGAAGTGTTGAGCTTCCATATTCTAGAAGGCTCTATTTCATATCATGCTGTCTTTACATACTTGGTTTATTTTATGGATATTGGTTTTGGCTATGGTTGGGGGCATCTCCCAATAGAATATTGTTTTTGTTTTGGTTCGAGGCTTGTGTGACTATTATGGGTTGGAATGGGCAGGAACGGTATTGGTGGCATCCGTTGATACCATTGGACTGAATTTATGATTGTTCCATCCTTTTTTATTTTGGATTATATATTTATTTTGGAATTCATTTGGTTCACTGTTTGGTTTAATTATGGTTATTGATTGGATAATGGATTGTTGGACTTGTTTGGGTTGGTCAAGGTTATAAACCTTCCCTATAGTCTTAGGTTATGCTTACACACTATCTTATTATATGTTTTGGATTCATCTGACTTAGGATATACGTAGGTTGGTTCTGTTGGGTAACAAGGGTGGTCTCGAGTCCTGGTTTAACCTAGGATTCCCATTACAACAGGGCCCCGAGTTGGGTCGTGCCACTATATTTTCAATCGGCCGCTTTATCCATTTTGGGGGGCAACTTTGGACAGTATAAAAATTTTTCATCCGCCTTTGCTCCACAATTCCCAAATGTCACCACACTATCAAAATAGTAATCAATATCTCATAAGGAGTAAACCGAGACCGTTATTTCTATATTAAGTGTTGAGTTGAAATTCAAGTTAAGATTGGGCTTGTGAAGCCTACAAACAAAATCCAAAATTGAGTCCCTCACGATATCCCTCGAAGAACAAGAAATATATGATAAAAATTTAAGCACAAATGAAGCGCAAATCGAGTCTGTAATCCTCCCTTAAAGTTTAGGTATTTAAGACCATTTTTTAAAAAATTGACCATGAATTAGGATAGAAATTGAAAGAAAATTAATTGGAAATGATCAAGGAGTGTTAAGATAGCTTACCTTAGATCCAACGGATGATTTACCATTTTTTCCTCTCTTTGATCTCTCAAATTAGAGTAAAAATGTTGCAAAACTGAGTGGGGAAAGGGGATTAAAAGCTCTTAGGTGCTGCTAAAGTGGACACATGAGATATAAAGCGCCTACCACTAAAGCGGCATCTCGATCACTTTAGCAATCTAATAGCTTGGATTAGGTACCACTATAGCAGCCCCTACACACTAAATCTAGGGTCCACTAAAGAGTCCTAGTCCACTGAGTAACGCCGCTTAAGTAGCTCAAGGGGCACTAAAGTTCACGAAGCTAAAAAGGCTCTCTGGCTTCTTAAGTGGTTGCATCAAGTACTGGATAACCGATTTTTCCTAAGTCTAAAAATGGATTTTGAGTAGGTGCTCAAGATTCGTTTGGACCTCAGTTCATGCACACAAACTATGCTACCTTATAAAATTAAAACATTATGTAATACCCTAGGAAATTTTTTGTTGTAATTTTATGCGTAAACGTGTTGGGTTCTATCTTCTAGAATGAATTATAAATTTTTTCGTGCAGAATGTCTTAGATTATGACCCACCATTGCTTAGAATATTGAATAAGTTTTCCAACTATATATGGATCATCCAAAACGGATACTCGAGCGACGTGTTATGAATATTTCGATCGAACTGTTAATACTAGTGAACAATAAAACGTGCAGGAAAAAGTACCGAGGCCTGGCGTATTTTTGCTCCAACTTTAAACAATCATAACTCCTTGTACACAATGATCTGGGTAATCTACTATATATCAACAGAAAGTTCTGCGAGTCCTCTTTCCAATGAAATTGGTTTCATCACATTTTTCTATCGGAGCAAAAAGTTATTGTCGATCTACTTCAGCCTACCAAAAGTGAATTTTTGGGTTAACTTCAAACGATCATAACTCCTCGTGCATAATTATCTGGGTGAGATACTAGATATCAACGGAAAGATATGAGAGTCCTCTTTCTAATGAAATTAGTTTCATCCAATTTGGATATCAGAGTAAAACATTATGGTTGATCTACTACTTCAAACTATCAAAACAGTCCACCAAATCACAGATTCGAGAATTATTTGATTTTTTGGGGCGTTTTGGTCATTCCCCCTCACCTAAAATCCATCCAAACCCTATATTAAAGACTATTAGAAGCATTATATGTTATATTTCATCAAATTCCCTCAAAAAGAAAACCCTAAGCTCCTACATCCTTTAAGAACCTCCAAAGTTCACCATTAATTATGTAAATTTATTCAAAATTCCAAGTTCCTAGTTCAAGAACTTCAAGAACCTCCAAAGTTCACCATTAATTCTGCAAATTTATTCAAGATTCCAAGTTCCTAGTTCAAGCACTCTAAGAACCATCATTCAAAGGCATGATTAGCATCTAAAAAATGAGTATCGATCTAAAGTTCATCATTCAAGGTATGTGGGGTTTTTCAACAAGAACTCTCTTTCGTTCTTGTGCCCAAAAGTAATTTTCTTTACAAAGGCATGATTTTTATTTGATTTTTACGAATTTGAAGCATAAACCCATATCTTATGATAACTATTATAAAATTTTGATGTTTATGATTTTGAAAGATGAATTTACATGTGTGGAGATATAAATTATGAATCTTGAATGATATTTATCATGATTTTGATATTTGGGTCATGAATCCCCATTGGAAATTGTGTTTTTTGAGAAAGTGTGTGTTATAAGCACGTTGTTGTTGAATATTTGAGATGTTTTGAATGATCTGACCTTCTGGTTTAATGGAGTTATTTTGAACTCGAGTGTAAAAGAAATCCACAACGTGGTTGATTTTGATAGATGGGAAGCATGATGGCTCCCAATGTATATTTATATATTACTAAAATTTTTTTGTTGTGGATTGTCTTTGAAATGATCTGAGCTAAGTCTGGGAGAAATCTTTAGCACCGAGTCGGAGGTATAAAGCGACCTTACTTCCCTAGAACTGTGTGCCCCCATAGGAGTGAGCTTGAGGCTGATTTACATAGTGATCACTAGTTTGTGTGAATTTGATATCGATAGTCCTACTCTGATGGCAAGGATAGGACGACTCTCCCCAACATGGGTTGTACGTTGGACTCCATGTAGGTCGCATGATTTATGTCGGTTATAGGATCTCTTAGTGTGTGTGTGTTTCCTTGTGTCTATGGTGAATGGTGAAGTGATTTGAAAGTGGAATTGTGAAAGTTATTCTATCAAAAAATTTAAATGATATTTACATTATGAGAATTGATATTCTTGATGAACTAAAAGTGATTGAGAAATTATATGATGACTCACACGTGTTATTGTACTTATTTCATCCTCTCATAATTATGATGATTTTCTTCGGGCTATATGAGTGTTTCATAAATCCTGCATATTTCTTATAAATATTTATGATGATGATGTTTATAAAACTGCATACACCCCCATATACTCGATTCCTTTCCATGGTACTGACCCACATCTTCGGATGTGGGCTGCATTTTCTCAAAATGTAGGTTCAGGTGCTCAGTTCTAGGTTCGACAGTGATTCTTCGGGCACACTATTCTACATCCTCTGTCGTGGTGAGTCCTCATGTTCCGAGGACTTGATGTATGATGTTGGTTTCACGGAATTGTTTACATTTGATAAGTGAGTATGAGTTAGTTATGGCATATCTCAATGGCTCGCTGGTTTTATTGATTTTCTTAGAGGCTTGTCAGACTAGTATAGATGTTGGGAGTTGACTAATAAGTCATATTTTGTTATCTTTCTGAAATTCTTTTATTTTTGGATGATGACTACTTTGTTGATATTTGAGGATTATTTATAGAAACCTCATTGATTCGTGTTAAACTGAATGAAAATGTCTCAAAGGGTTAGTTTGGGGATACTCGTAGCCTCGAGAACCGTGTGATGCTCCGAGACCCATTTTTGGGGCGTTATAAACTTGGTATCAGAGCTTAAGGTTTTAAGGTGTCCTAGGGAGTCTGACAAGACGCGTTAAGTAGAGTCTTGATCATCGGTGTGTAGCGCCACATATATGAGCAAGAGGCTACAAGATGTTTTAGAAATAAGTGCAATTCTTTCTTTCAGAAGTCTATCGTGCTTAAAGTGTCTCTATGCTATTGATTTGTGCTCTTCTCTTTCAGAAATATGCCTCCACGTTGGCGAGAAGAAATAATGATGGTCTGGGAATTCTGTGTCACCTAAGAGTCATTTTATCTCTTACCTCAAAGCTAGAATTCTTATTTCTAAGGGGTGTATTTACTATTTAGTTAGAGTCAAAGACACTAAGTCTAAGACTCCAAATCTCCAGTCTGTTAATGTCGTCAATGAGTTTTCTGATGTCTTTCTAGATGATCTCTCAGGATACCTCCTGATAGAGAGATAGAGTTTGGGATTGATCTTCTTCCCAATACTCAGCCCATTACTATTCCTCCTTACCGTATGGCCCCTGCAGAACTTAAGGAGTTGAAAGAGCAACTCAAAGATCTACTAGATAAGGGTTTCATAAGGCCCAGTATTTCTCCTTGGGGTGCTCTTGTGTTGTTTGTGAGAAAGAAAGATGGCTCTTTGCGTATGTGCATTGATTACCGCCAACTGAATAAAATCACCATAAAAAATAAGTACCCTCTACCGAGAATAGATGATTTATTTGACCAATTGCAAGGTGCAAGTTATTTCTCAAAGATAGACCTTCGTTCCAGCTATCATCAACTCAAAGTTAGGGAGTGTGACATCCCGAAAACTGCTTTCTGAAATCGTTATGGCCATTTTGAGTTTCTTGTTATGTCTTTCGGGTTAACTAATGCCCCAATAACTTTCATGGACCTTATGAATCTAGTGTTCAGACCATATCTGGATATGTTTGTCATAGTGTTCATTGATGATATACTGGTGTACTCTCATAGTGAGGATGAACATTCTGATCATCTTCGAACTATCTTCCAAACCCTTAGAGATCATAAGCTGTTTGCCAACTTCAGTAAGTGTGATTTTTGGCTAAGGTCAGTTGCTTTTCTGGGTCATATCATTTCTTTCGAGGGTATTAGAGTTGATCCCCAAAAGACCGAAGCTATTAAAAAATGGCCTAGACCTATTTCTCCGACTGATATCCAAAGTTTCTTGGGTTTAGCTGTCTATTACCACCGTTTTGTTGAGGGATTCTTCTCCATAGCATCTCTTATGACTAAGTTGACGCAAAAGAGAGTGAAGTTCTTGTGGTCCGAATCTTTTGAGAAGAGTTTTCAGGAGTTGAAGACTCAACTCACTTCAGCCCCTGTTTTGACTTTGTCTGATGGTGTTGATGGTTTTGTGGTGTACTGTGATGCTTCGAGAGTTGGGTTGGGTTGCGTATTGATGCGGAAGGGTAAGGTGATAGCTTATTCTTCTAGACAGTTGAAACCCCATGAGAAAAATTACCCCACCCATGACCTTGAGTTTGCTGCTGTTGTGTTTGCTTTGAAAATCTGGAGACACTATTTGTATGGTGTCCATGTTGATGTTTTCACTGATTATAAGAGTATGCAGTATGTGTTTACCCAGAGAGAATTGAATCTTAGGCAGAGACGACATTATAATTGTTAAAGGCCAATGATATGATTGTGTTATACTATCCGGGCAAGGCCAATATTGGGGTGAATGCCCTAAGTAGAGTGTCCATGGGTAGTTTTCGCATGTGGTTTAAGGTAAGAAAGAGTTGGTTCATGATGTACATCATTTGGCTAGATTGGGGGTTAGGTTGTTTGACTGTGCTGAAGGTAGTATAGGGGTTCAGAGTAGTTCCAAATCCTCCTTGGTTTTGGAAGTGAATGAAAACCAATACTTAGACGCTAGTTTGGTCAGACTGAAGGAGTTAGTCAAGGACCAAAAAGTAGAGGTTTCCTCCCAAGGGGGAGATGCTGTGTTGAGATTGCAAGGTAGATTGTGTGTCCCGAATGTTGATGATTTGAGACAGAGGATTATGGCTGAAGCGCATGGGGCGCGATATTCTATTCATCCTAGTGCCACCAATATGTACCGAGACTTACGGGAAATATATTGGTGGAGTGGCATGAAGAAAGATATAGCAACGTTTGTAGCTAAGTGTGCAACATGCCAACAGGTTAAGGTTAAACACCAAAGACCTGGTGGTTTGATACAAGAGTTTATTATTCCCACCTAGATATGGGAAGAGATAAATATGGACTTTGTGATTGGTTTACCTCCTTCCCGATGCCATCATGATTCTATTTGGGTTGTGGTTGATAGGTTGACTAAGTCTACTCATTTCTTGCTTGTTCATACTTCATATACTGCTGAGGATTATGCTACATTGTATATCCAAGAGCTAGTCAGACTGCATGGAGTTCCCTTGTCTATCATTTCGGATAGGGCTACTTAGTTTACTTCGCAATTTTGGAAAGCTTTTCAGAAGGGTCTTGGTACCCAAGTACTTTTGAGTTTTGCTTTTCATCCGCATACTGATGGTCAGGCTGAGCGGACCATCCAGTTCTTAGAGGATATGTTGAGAGCTTGTACACTTGACTTTAAGGGAAGTTGGGATGATCACTTACCATTGATAAAGTTTGCTTACAATAACAGTTTCCACTCTAGTATTGGCATGGCTCTGTTTAATGCTTTATATGGAAGGAAGTGTAAATCACCCATAGGTTGGTTCCAGATGGGTGAAGCGGTTGTGAGTGGTCCTGATTCGGTATTTGAAGCTATGAAAAAGTTTAGTTGATTAGAGAAAGGTTGAAAACTGCCCAGAGTCGTCAGAAGTCATATGCGGATGTTAGAAGGAGAGACCTTGAGTTTAAAGTTGGTGACCTAGTGTATCTGAAAATTTCACCCATGAGGGGGGTGAAGAGATTCAGAAAGAAGGGGAAGTTTAGTCCCCGTTATTTTGGTCCTTACAAAATTCTTAGCCGTGTTGGTAAGGTAGCTTATGAGGTTGAGATGCCTTCCGAGTTGTCCTCTGATAATCCAATATTCCATGTCTCCATACTTAGAAAGCATATTAGCGATGCTGTGGTAGTGGATTCCTCTGTGAGTGCTGACATTCAAGAAAATCTTTCTTTTGATGAGATTCCTGTTGAGATTCTTAATTTCAGTGCCCGAAGACTAAGGAACAAACAAGTTCCCTTGGTCAAGGTGTTGTGGCGAAACCAATCTGTTGAGGGTGCAACTTTGGAAGCTGAGGCGGATATGCAATCCAAGTACCCACACCTATTTTTTGTTAACACTGATCAAGCTGAAGGTACCGTTCTTTCCTAAATCATGCAGTTTTGATAAAAGTTGCAGCAGTTCAGCTGTCATTTATTATGTGTTTAGCTGTAGTTTCTTGAATTTATGCATTCTATGTTGCATTCGGAGTGAGAAACGATGTGGTGATGATTCTAACGAATGGTTTCAGCTATATTCTCTATTACCTATCTCATCTTGGCATGTCTAGAGTCATTCGAGGATGAATGTTTTCAAAGGGGGATGATGTAAGACCCCAAGAAATTTTTCATTGAAATTTTGTGTGTAAACGTGTTGGGTTCTATCTTCTAGAATGAATTATAAATTTTTTCGTGTGGAATATCTTAGATTATGACCCACCATTACGTAGAGTATCGAATAATCTTTACAACGATATGTGGATCATCCAAAACAGATACCCGAGCGATGAGTTATGAACATTCCGATCGAACAATGAATAGTAGTGAACAGTAAAATATGCAGGAAAAAGTACTGAGGCCTGGCGTATTTTTACTCCAACTTTAAACAATAATAACTCTTTGTACATAATGATCTGGCGATCTACTATATATCAACGGAAATCTCTTTAAGTCCTCTTTCCAATGAAATTGGTTTCATCCAATTTGTCTATCAGAGCAAAAAGTTATGGTCGATCTACTTCAGCCTATCAAAAGTGAATTTTTGGGTCAACTTCAAATGGCCATAACTTTTCGTACACAATGATCTGGGTAAGGTACTATATATCAACGAAAATATATGAGAGTCCTCTTTTTAATGAAATTGGTTTCATCCAATTTGGATATCAGAGCAAAATTTTATGGTTGATCTACTTCAGACTATTAAAACAGTCCACCAAAGGACAGGTTCGAGAATTATTTGATTTTTTTGGGGCGTTTTGGTCATTCCCCCTCACCCAAAATTCGTCCAAACCCTATATTAAAGGCTTCTAGAAGCATTGTATGTTATATTTCATCAAATTCTCTCAAAAAGAAAACCCTAAGCTCCTACATCCAACTTGAAGAACCTCCAAAGTTCACCATTAATTCGGCAAATTTATTTGAGATTCCAAGTTCCTAGTTTAAGAACTCCAAGAACCATCATTCAAAGACACGATTAACATCTGAAAAATGAGTATCAATCTAAAGTTCATCATTCAAGGTATGTGGGATTTTTCAACAAGAACTCTCTTTCGTTGTTGTGCCCAAAAGTAATTTTCTTTACAAAGGCATGCTTTTTATTTGATTTTTACGAATTTGAAGCATGAACCCATCTTATGATGATTATTATGAAATCTTGATGTTTCTGATTTTGAAAGATGAATTTACACTTGTGGAGATATAAAGCATGAATCTTTAACGATATTTATCATGATTTTAATACTTGGGTCGTGAATCTCCATTAGAAAATGTGTTTTTTTGAGAAAGTGTGTGTTATAAGAACGTTGATGTTGAATATTTTAGATATTTTGAATTATTTGACCTTCTGGTCTTAATGGAGTTGTTTTGAACTCGAGTGTGAAAGAAATCCACAACGTGATTGATTTTGATAGATGGGAAGGATGATGGCTCCCGATGTATATTTATATATTATTGAAATTGTTTTGTTATGGATTGTCTTAGAAATGATCTGATTTGAGTCTGGGAGAAATCTTTAGCACCGAGTGGGAGGTATAAAGAGACCTTACTTCCCTAGAACTATGTGCCCCCGTAGGAGTAGCCTGAGACTGATTTATATAGTGATCACTAGTTTGTGTGTATTTGATATCGATAGTCCTACTCCCATGGCAAGGATAGGATGGCTCTCCCCAACGTGGGTTGTATATTGGACTCCATGTAGCTCACATGGTTTATGTCGGTTACAGGATCTCCCAGTGCGTGCATGTTTCCTTCTGTCTATGGTGAATGGTGAAGTGACTTGAAAGTGGAATTGTGAAAGTTATTCTTTAAAAAGATTTAAATGATATTTACATTATGAGAATTGATATTCTTGATGAACTGAAAGTGATTGACAAATTATATGATGACTCACATGTGTTATTGTACTTATTTCATCCTCTCATGATTATGATGATTTTCTTTGGGCTATGTGAGTCTTTCATACATCCTGCATATTTCTTATAAATATTTATAATGATGATGTTTATAAAACTGCATACACCCCCATATACTCGGTTCCTTTCCATGGTACTGACCCACATCTTAGGATGTGGGCTGCGTTTTCTCGAAATGTAGGTTCAGGTGCTCAGGTCCAGGTTCGATAGTGATTCTTCGAGCACACTTTTCTACATCCTCTGTCGTGGTGAGTCTTCATGTTCCGAGGATGTGATGTCTGATATTGGTTTCATGGAATTGTTTACATTTGATGACTGAGTATGAGTGAGTTGGGGCATGTCTCAATGGCTCGCTAGTTTTATTAATTTTTTTCAAGGCTTGTCAGACTAGTATAGATGTTGGGAGTTGACTAATAAGTCGTATTTTCTTATCTTTCTGAAATTCTTTTATTCTTGGATGATGATTACTCTATTGATATTTGAGGGTTATTTATGGAAACCCCGTTGATTTGTGTTGAACTGAATGAAAATGGCTCAAAGGGTTAGCTTGGGGCTACTCGTAGCCTCAAGCACCATGTGACGCTTCGTGACCCATTTTCGGGGCATTACACTTTAAGACTCAATGGAACTTTTAGACCTTTCATTTGAGATTATTTTGTCTAACTGTATATCCCATACCTATAGATCTATTTTTCATATAATCTACCCAATTGCCCAAAATAAGTCCAAAATACTCTGGACTTCAATTAAGGGTCTCCTTAGCCTAAAATCAACGTTCTGGAGATGATGGTTGTTTTTCCTAAGCGGACGCACAAGTGTACATGATCTCACCAACTAATATAGTCGCCATTCACAAGCCAAGTATTGATCCCTCGGAGACTTGTGTTAACAACTATCCCAGACTAGTCCAACTATTAGTATTAACTCAGTGCTCATGCAACCAAAAGTAATTGTAGTTTAAACTAACAATAACTAAATGATGCGATAAAGTATAGGCTTGAACTGCTATGGGAAGAAACCAAGGTCTAAGGCACTGCAAAAATCAAATCAGTTGTAGAACTTCCCTGGTTAAGTTAACTATCTTGGTTGTCGATTCACGATATTGATATTATGACTATGGTCTTCTGAGCCTATAATCACCTATCTTACTTAGCCCTAGAATTACATTGTTGAGCGGGGAGCGGTAACTAAGTTAAATGCATTCATATTTTATCCCGTAATTGAACGAACTGGTGAACGTAGGTATATTCCTATCCTAAATGCAAATTATGACCATTAAATTGGAAGATAACAATCCTACTCAATCTATCCCACGTTCTATCCTCTTGTTTCTCCTTCTGGGCTCACAAGAGAATTATACATGTATTCTAAAGGTTGAAAATACTTAAAATAGTTATTAAAAGGATATATAAACAACTAACAATGATAGAAAAATCTATAACGAAATGAATTTATAACAATAATACCCATGTTCTTGTCTTTAACCCTGAAAAAGGGTGTTTGGGTTATCAAGGACATAACCGTAATCGCAATTAATGAATCCATGTTATAATCCTTAAAAAATGAAACTTTTTGAATGAAAACCCTAATTTAATCCCTATACAATGTATATTGAAACTGAAAGGTTGTCCAAGGTGTTTACAAGTGAGTTTAAGTGTCCTATTTACAATGGACACAAGTTGTTCATTTTAACATAGGGGCATGCCTCACCCTTATCATTTGGACTAGGGTCCATGAAATGACAATATCAAACCAATATACTAAAATTGGTAATTTAGGATTCTTATATGGGTGTGGAACGGCCCTAAAGTGGCGACTAAGGTTCATGGCATGCCAATGAATCCAAAACTTCCATTTTTAGTCAAGTCTTATCCCATGCTTTTGTCCATCCATTCCAAGCTTTGTGGTGATGTTTATAATTGATTTACAGATATTTAATCATCCATATATCACATTTATAAACTCACAAACAATCCTATAGAATGAAACACCACATACAAGAGCTTAAAGCGACATATAATCCAAGACAATGAACTAATAACTTAAGCTAAGAGTACTAGTTTTGTCCTTTTGCTCTTTAATTTAGTATTTTGTATATTGGATTGTTTAAAGTGAAAATTCAACTATAAATATTTCTTACACACATAATCACACATTCACACCATTAGTAACTCATTACACATGCTAGAATCCATCGAGATCAACTAGAGCTTAAGCTAGTAATACTAGTTTTCTCGTGTAAACTCTAAGTGATCAAATTGATTCTAAAATTGTTTAAAACACACCTTAAATATTTTCATAAAGTATTTTATCTCATGTATGCGCAATTATATCATTAACCACTGAATAATCACACAAGAATTCATCAAAACAATGTAAAACAAGCATAGATAAAGACACTAAGGTGCATAAATTACCTCAAATCAATGGTGCTATTGAAAATCTCATCCAAGGTCATCTACTAGGAGTTTTGTTTTGAGAAAAAATCCTAAAAACTAAAGCTACAAAATAGAGAAATGATCCTAAAACCCAAATAAACTATCTAATAATCAAACAGAAAGTTCTGGCAAGTCCTAAAAATGACTTATGGTCTCTGTTGGAAAACATGATTGGTCGAAAATGCACGCAAATAGAGGAAATGACCTAGAGGGTCATTTCATTGGTATCGCCTAAATTATACCACTAAACAAAGCGTAATGTGGTTATTGATCAAATATAGAACCCAAATAGGTTGGGATCGATCCCACAAGGAATAGGTCAAAATCTTATCAACTATTTGTCTAGGCAATCAGTCAGTAAGTAAAAATTGGGGTTGTTGATCAACACCCAAAATACACCTCAAAAGAAGATAAAGTGGTCATTGTAAAATAAATTAACCCAAATCATGTTGTGGTCAAACCTACAAGGAATACTTATGATTTATATCTCTCATTTGCTGAACTCAATGGGCAGAACTGAAAGTAAATGAAGGGTTGGCTGTTGTATTCTCGACAAGTAGCAGCACTCAATTTTGTTTGTAAAAGAGTCAAAGACAATCACTAAAGTTGTGTTCCACCTAGCTTCTCAACTCTGTAGGTTTATCATGCTTTGTTGAACCAACCCAATATCTTACATGTAGAATCTGATAAGTTATGTACTACCAACTGTCTTGTGGACTCATTGACGGATTTCACACTTTACCTTTTGAATCTCAAGATTTTGCATTGCTAACCCTTATCCTAGATCCTAATTTACTATTACCTTTTGCTTCTAAATTTATTAGATGATACAGAACTGTCTTACATAGATGACTCTTATTATCCTAGATGGAATTAATCTTCAAATTACTATTGTGATTATCTTTTCCTAGTCAGTACTCCTATAGTAGAGTAAGTAATGATATTTGAGGCGGGATCCTAACATTTCCACCCACTAAGCCATTAATTAAATTGAAGATAATACAATATATACAAGAATATTGGTTCAGAACAACTTTGCACTTCCCCTACTTCATCAATTTTTTAAGGTTCCAACAACCCCTTAGCTGACACGACCTAAACATTAGGCCATGTCGTATTGGAATGTCAAGATCATATAAACCAAAGGTCTCTTCGATAACCCAACCTAAACATCAACAATTATCCATAAGGGTCAGATGGATTCTGACCATATAATAAGATAACGAAAGTGTAAGACAAATAGTCAATGCGCAATATCTACCATTTCATAAATAACAATAATCTAGCCAATTTTTTCTAGCCCATAGTAATTCACAATTCCTCTATACAACACTGATGTCAATAAAAGTATATATCGAGACAAGCCCCCAATAATAGCCAAAACAAGTCTATAAAAGACTAAATCTAAAGATAGAGACCCAGAGAGGAATGTCTTCCGAAGAAAGAAAGATCCCCACTTTAATATACAGCACGAACCACCTCGATCTACATGTTAGTGTGCAAGAAAAGAAGAAGAAGCTTTGGGACCTATGTTGCATGGCAACGTAGTGTCCGGGGACGGTTAGCGGTGTGAACACTAGTATGTGACTCAAGGATAAGGATAAAATATTACATTTCATCAATCCATTATTTGAAATCACATATACATAAGAATAGGCATATCAAAGACATATATACAAGTAGTGACACAATAGGTCAAATCATGGAACAGGTAGTACTATGCATTTATGACACATTCATTCATGAGGCAAGGGTGTCGGACTACCAACCTTCTACCCTTATATTTTAGATGTAGTGAGCTCCTACTATACATTAAACAAAAACCTTAAACCAAACACCTTATATGGTATGTGGATTAGACCTTGAACCAATGGTAATTGGACTAGGACCTCCAACTAATGGTAAGTGGACTGGGACCCAAAACAAAATATCTTTTATTGTAAGCAGATGGGACCTTGAACCAATGCTAAGTGGACTGGGACCTTTATCCAATGGTAAATAGAATGGGGCCATGAATCAACAGGTCTTATTTGGAAGTGGACGGGACCTCAAACCAATGGTAAGTTGACTAGGACCTCCAACCAATGGTAAGTGAACTGGGGCTATGAACCGACATGTATTTACAGACATACTAGCACCCATTCAATTCATCACATAGGGACTCGACTCAACTTGAGGCATTTAAGCTATAGAGGCCACACATCAACACATAGACGATCATACGGTCTTTATCGGCCCATTTAGCTATTGTTCACATGAATATGCCCAAGGCCTTAGTTCATTACACAGTGCAAGCTAATTCATGGTCATCAAGACTCCTAATAACAATCATTCATACTTATTAATCTTATACACACCTTTTATTCAAACACCATTTGAGTTTCTACTTTAAGGACTATGACCATTAAGTAAATCAATCATCAAGGACATTTATTTAGTAATCATGTGTCCAACAAGTCCTTTACAAACCATTAACCAAGCATTCACATGCATTCAATTCGACATATATAGGCTTTAACACATTTAACCAAATTCAACACTTTACATGATCATATGGCCTTCATGGGGGCCTTCATTGTTCAATCCCTTGCAGTAGGCCAATGACTTAACTCATTTCATCATATATTTCAAGTTATGGTTGTCATGACCCACACAAACTATTCACTTTTCATTAGCAAGTTTACACCACCTTCTTACCACATATAGGCCCAACTCACACATCAAGTTCATTTTTCACATCAAGTTCATTTTTATGCTTAGGGTTTTAACCCCTTATTATTCATTAACCCAAGAATATCATTTATTACACCATGCATGGCTCACAATACTTTTACAACATCATTTATCAATCAATAATACTCCTTTTGGCCATTTCCCTAACTCAATATACTATCAACATGTAACTAGTTATTTCACTTAAACATTTTCACAAACAACTTGTGTGCATACCTTTAACAAGGTCATTTTAATGGTAGAAATCATTAGAACTGGGGTTCCTCAAGACCCCCATGTTAAATAATATGCAAACAGAACTCACATATGCAATCTACCATCAATAACATGTATCACCACAAACATAATCAAGATTCATCAATATTCATTGTTAGGTAGCTAAACATTTTTCATTTGATTCAAAACCATCAAGTACACTTACTTATACAAGTTCAAAATACATGGGTTTAGAGTTATTTATTGTAGGGAAGAGATAAATTACTTAAGCAATATGATACACCAAAATCTTAACTCTCTTTCTTGCCACAAGATGAACACCTTCAAATTCTAGCCTCCAATCTTGCTTCCAAGAGCCTTTAGAGTGTTTAAGATGTTTGAGTATTGTAAAATAAAGAATTATGAGGCTACAATTCCTTATATAGAGAGATATTTAAGGGTTTTAGGGAATGGAAATTACCAAAAGGTCTTTGGTTAAAAGCTAGATAGTCCATACATGCAGGGGTACGACTCCCCTATACGGGTCCTATGGCTGTCATGACCTAAGGTACGAGTGGTTCCCTAACTTGTACCCTAACCTTATCCTATGTCAACTAAACTATTTTGGATACAAAAGGAGTCCTTTAAGTCATAACCAAGGGTACGACTCACCCTCCAATAGTGAGCTTAACTCGTAACTAAAACAGTCCACTCTAGGGTTAAGACTTTACTCTATACAATTGGCTAGTATTTCACCCATAAACTTTATTACTATCAAGGGATGGTCTTTTCATATGGAGGATTTTATGTTACCTTAATATACTTCTTAGGATACGTAAGGTTAGCGCATGGTAAGTTCAAGTTGTGACCTAGGGTATGACTCAAGTACTCCCAACTATATCCACTCTAGAGGGCATTAAAAGTTGATGTTTTCTCCATGGTTCCAAGTTCTAACATGGAGTTGATACGTGAGTAAATATACAAGTTAAAACCTCAACATTCACCAAGAAAGTGTTTACACAAGTCGGAAAACAACACACAACTAGGATACAACTCAACGCATATCACGATCATTACAAATCAACCAAAAATTTTGCAAAGCCACATCCTTAGGTGTGTCATTCTGCCCCACTTAGGATCATTCATATGCGAATGAAGGGTAAGGTAAGCACAAACACCAACCAGCATATGAAAATTCATCAAAGTAACTTTTGTACGAGTTAGAAACTAGCATATAACAAGGATTCCATATAACGTATATCATGATCTAACCCTTTCATTTCATTCACTGGGGAATCCGATCCCATCTGCTAGAAGAAAATGACAAAATTTTGACAGAGATATTAGTCACAAATCGATCATAAATCATTGATTATGATGGATTTGTGATGGAATAATGTGCATCTCAGAACCTTGGGTCATAAAATCATTATGACGGATTTAATTTCCGTCCTAAAATTATTGTGATGGAATTGAGACAGATTGTCCGTCACAATATAAATACTTAAATTTGACTTAAATTCTGTCACAAATTTATAACAAATTTTTGACAAAATATTTCGTTATAAAATAGTGACAGAATAGTTTTCGTAATAAATTTTCAAATTCAGTCACCATAATTTTGACAATATATTTCGTTACAAATAATTTGTGATCGACTAATTTAGTTACAATATGACTCTTTTACCTATATTAGTAATAAATTTCGGATTGATTGTGACAAATTAAATCAGTCATGAATTTTATTTGAATTTTTAATTTTAATATATAATAATTACGAAATACTATGCTCTTTCTCTCTCTCTCACACACACACACTATATATATATAACATAATACAATATTTAGAATAAAAAATGTCTGAAGTTAATTAAAACATGCAAAATCACAACTTCAATAAGAAAAAGTCTACCAATGTTGAAAATTTAAAGAATATAACTATCCAAAAAAGTGTGACAATGTTCAACTCAACACTTCAAGTAACTAAAGTCTCAAAATATTAAACACTTAAGCATTAGATGAGACCATATTACGGAGAGTACGATTACTGAATGAGTGAGAAGATAATGCCATATCGCTCATCATGCGAGACCATTGCTCCTCCAAAGATTTGAATCAATCATCACTTTGTTTCCTTAAACGGGAAACCCCTTGTTCTACTCATTGTTGCACCTCCAACTCTACATGCACTTGAAGAACTCTTTCTTGATTTTCTCTCATATATGACACCTCTTTATCATGTATTTTGATGCGCTCTTCGGCAATATGATCGGACACTACAGGCAAATTGCACTTCCTATCTTTATACAAGGTTGAAGCTTGAGAGCCCAATCCATACACACATCATTTTTTTGCTTCACTTGCAATATCAAAGTACATGAGATTTATATAAAGTTCTTGATCTTCTGATGAATCATATGTTGATCCCGAAAGAGTAATAACTATTACAACCTCCATTTTATCCTAAAAATACAAATAATTAGCTAACAAAAATGGTATTAAAAAAATGGTAGTAGGAAAATATGAAATATCAGACATGTTATCATCTGCTGAAACGTATTTACTTGTTCCATGTCAAATCTTGTAACAAAAATCAACTCTTCTTAGTTCTGTAATGATTGACATGATCATATGTATAAACAGAAAAGACTATGTTCTAAATTAATTGTTAACATTTCGAAAGGCAGGCAATTCATTCCTCAACACTAATATATATATATATCTATATATATATATCTATATATATATATATATATATATATATATATATATATATATCCAAGACATAACATGTTCTAAATGTACAAACTATGGTTTTCAATACAGATAATTTCTCTAACTTCAACCAAATGTTCTTCAAATGCCACTAAATGGAAGCATCTATTTTCAAAAAACAATACCCTATTATAGATTTTATAAGAATCATGTGTGCCCACACAAACAGTGAATATAGTATAAGCCATTCTAGCGATGAACAAAAATGATTTAATACAATACAATTAATTCTAGAAAAATAGATGGACAAAAATCAAAGCAATCAACAAATACATAGACATACCGACAAAGATTGGTCCAAACTGTAAAACAAAATAAAACACATGTATTTATGGACAGTTCATAACAACCAGAAGCAACGCAGTACTGATGAAATTTGCATTGAAATGAAGGAACATGCAGGTATTCAAGAGAGAATAAATAAGGTCTTTTCATGCTATCCATCTATATAATCAAGTAAAAGATTATTACTAATAAAAAGGTTTCATGACATTCTTTAATTCCTTCAATTTTTGTCCAACAATGCAAATATTTTAGATTTATCTTGGAAAAACTTGGTCCTTCGGCTAGTTAATCACATCTAACTACATGGATAATGGGAACTTATGGTTATGCTGCTCCTAAATATGTTCAAATAGGTAAACTTGGAGTCTGGTTGGTTTAGTAACTCTGCAATTCTACTTCTCTACACTCGCATGTGCTTACGGGTTCAAGCATATTTAAAGTCATAATCATCTGAATAAATGTGTGTTCATACGGGCACTAGTTGAAATGCTAAGGGGTCTACGGGAACTAGTCACAAACCGCCAAAGCAACCAACATAATCTGGTTGAGTGGATTAAAAAGTAGTGCTAGCGGTTCGTATATAAACTACTTACCTTTAAAGAATTTAAGTTTCTATCAATTAATCTAAGAACAAAGTTCATGAAGTTTGATGAATATTAACTTTAGCCTGGTTATTTCACTTGTACGCTAATCTTCTCTTTTCTTCTTCAATTTCAGTCTCCAAATATAGTGGTAGCATTCCATTGCATGCTGTAGCTTATATGGTATTTCAAGTACTGAAAGAACCCCATAATGGAATTAGAATAAGAGAAACGTCCAGATTTAGAGTTAAAGATGACAAACTCAAGCAAGAATTCTAATTTTATGAGAAAAAAGATCAATCGACATTTGAAACTAGTTGTCACTAAGAATCTTATCAACTCCAAGATTAAATGACTTTCCTTGTAATTTATTAAGGTATACTATGCATCACATTTTCATTCTTACTTTTTTGGTTATATCTGTTGGAGATGTATCTTTCTATTTATTTCTTGGTACTGCTAAGTAGTAATATAACTGTTATTTCACCTTTGGATAAGCAGGAAAAACCTTTTGAAATAATGGAGTATCACTCACCAAGCATCATAAATGAGGACCAAGAAAAGAAATATAAAAAGGTGAACCATATCATGTATACACATTATTTGGTCAGTGTGTAATCCTTTAATTATTTCTCTTAAGGAATTGGAAGAACTTTGTGCCTGAAGTTGCTGTCTTTCTTTTTATCTTTTACTATGAACCACTTTGACCAAGCAATCACATATTATTACTACCA